>NC_091747.1:53806159-54106159 GCF_043380555.1 Nothobranchius furzeri
AGTTTGCTTCGATTTCTTCCCTTGTTGTTAGGGCAAAGTGTTCCTTGTGAGGAGCCAGCTTGGCAAGTTCTTTTGGACTTAAAGGACATTGTTGAAATAATAGTTTGTCCAGTTCAGACAGAAGAGTCCGTTGCATATCTTGATTTTAAGATTTCAGAGCACAGGGTCAAATTCCAAGAGGTCTTTACTGACTGTGAACTTAAGCCCAAGCATCACTTCCTTGAGCACTATCCGCACTTGATACGTCAGTATGGACCACTTGTTGCCCTCTGGACAATGCGCTTTGAGTCAAAGCACAGCTTTTTTAAGAGAGTTGCAAGGAACGTCAGATGCTTCAAAAATGTGTTGCTCACGCTTGCAGAAAAACACCAGCTACAGATGGCTCACCACCTACAGTCCTGCAAGGTTTTGAAACCTTCATTGGAAGTTTCCACTGTCACCAACGTTCAAACGGACATTCTGAACAAGGACATTGTAAGCGCTCTTAAACAAAAGTCTGTAAATGTAGAGACCGTTGCCTTTGCTGAAAGTGTGACACACAATGGACTTCTTTACAAATGTGGAATGATCCTGGTCCATGGCTCGCTGGGAGGACTACCAGAGTTTTGTGAGATTATCCACATGGTCATTCTTCACAACAACCCTCTGTTTGTTGTCAAAAAGCTCAGTGTGTGGTACATTGAACATTTTAGATCATATGATCTAAAATGTTCTCCAAACAAGGAAGTAGAAGTTCTGGAGCCTAAAGAACTGCTTGACAGATACCCCCTTGTTGACTACAGAATTGGAGGAATGCGCCTTGTCACTTTAAAAAGATACATTCATGTTTAAAGGGTGAGGAGAATGATGTGTATGCAATGCTTGTAATTGGAATATTTGTGTCATATTAACTAGTTAAAGAATCTTTATATACAGTTGCAGGAAAAGGTTTGTGAACCCTGTGGAGTTTCATGGATTTCTGCCCGTTGTGGTCCTAAAATGTGATCTGATCTTCATCAAAGTCCCAACAATAGACAGTCTGCTGAAACTAAAACCACGAAAATAATTTTGTTTTTATTTTTTTATTGAACACACCATGTAAACATTAACAGTGGAGGTGGAAAAAGCTTGTAAACCCTTGGATTTAATAGCGGATTGAACCTCTTTTGGCAGTAAGAAGTTCAACCAAATGTTTCCTGTAGTTCAGATCAGACCTTAGGAATTCATCTTTTCTTCCATGAGAGCAATCCCCCCCAGGCCCTGACGCAGCAAAGCAGCCTCAACCACGATGCCCCACCACCATACTTCTCAGTAGGGATGAGTTTCGGATGTTGCTGTACTGAGCCTCTTTTTCTCCACGCAGTGTTGGGTAGTTCTTTCAACAACTCAATTCTGGTTCCATTTGTCCAAAGAATATGTGCTAAAAGGGTTGTTGGCACATCCCATTGATTTCTTTCAGTCTTTAGCTGATGCTTGGATTCTTCTCCTCATTGAGCATTATTGAACAGTTATTGCTGTCAAAGGAGCTTCAACTATTTATTGTTCACATACTTTTTCCACGTGCACTCTGAATGTTTACTTAATGCATTATTTTAGTTTGAAAACACATAATTCTATGTGTGGTATTTTAAGGCAGACTGATTATTGTTGTTGCTTAGAATATCAGATCACATTTTACGGCCAATTTGTTTTTAGATATTTTGATGCTAATTTCAGAACGGGGTATTTAACCCTAAGCTTTACATGTACTTTTTTTTTTGTCCTTAAGAACATGAAGTAGAGACTCATGCCAATTGTTTGTTTTTCAGATTACCATGGGTGCAGCAAGACTTAAAGTCATCTTGGGCGAAAACAATGTGGAAAAATTGATTCTTCCAAATGGTATACCCCAGTCTTTATTAGAACTTGTCAATGTCGTAAAGAACACCTTTGGAATCACAACAGAAATTCGCCTGCAATACATGGACCAAGATTTTGGAAATGAGTTCTTCAATCTAAACGCAACCTCTGAACTGCAGGATTTGGGAACAATCAAGGTGGTTCAACAGGAAGTTGTTCCACTCATAATCACACTTACTGATGATGTTTCATCAGCTTGTGCCACTTTTGATGCTGTTGATTGCTCTTTACAGGCATCAAACAACACAAACATACTCCCTTCTCCTCCAAAACTGTCATTTCGAAGCGTGCAGTGGCCGGCGGTGTTTCCTATTCCACAATTTTCGTATGACACCGAGCTTGTGCTTGAAAGGGGAAATGCTGAATACAAATCATCCTCCAAATTGGTGTATCTCAGCACAAGAACCAAATCTGACATTCTGAACAAAGTATCTGAAGAAATCTTCAAGTACAAAGCTTATCCATGTGATGAACACTTTGTTGCAGTGGCAGAAGCTTTAATCAAAAAACATCCGTGTTTGAAGGAACCTGGATCCTCAAATGGATGGTACGGATGGAAGCAGAGGCTCAAGTACAAAATGGGAAATCTTAGAACCCAGCTCAGACTGCACGGGTGCCCAGAGGTAGCTGTTAACTCCATGAAGTCCAAAGTTACAGAAGGATCTTCTGGCAGAAACGTAAAAAGGCCTAAAAGGGCAGAAGCTAACTTTTATCCATCTTTGCCAACTGGGGACACTTCCGAATCCCTTGAACAGGAAAGACTTTCACTTCTGACTGAAGTGAAAATAAGACACAATGACCGGGTCATTGCAGACAAAATGGCACGCACTTTTGCATACAGGCGACAAGAGGTGGTGGACGGTGAGCCAAGAATCCAGGATTTTAAGGGTCGATGGCCGGCTCTTTTTGATCAACGCGAGGTAAGAAGACATTGTTATTTAATTTAATCGTTGACAGAGGCTTTATATATTAAAGCTTTTATGTTTTTCTTGCAGATCAATGCAGAGTTCCAGAGGCTTGTAGCTCTTCCCCTAGAGCAGAAGTTTTTTTCCCAACTTGACAAGTACTCCACCAAATTGATGACCGCCATTCGCTCAAGAGGAGGATCAACCAGGGAGAAGATATCTGGGCTGACACAAATCTTTGACCAGGTGAACTAAATTCAGGAGACCAATGATGAGTAACCAAAGAAAAACACAATGTTGGCTTTGTTTCTTATTACATTGTATCTCTCAAAACTAGACCGAAGACGTCAACAAAAAAAGAGAGTGTGTCCTGAAAGCCCTCGTCCCTTTCCTTGGAGAGGATGGAAATGCTTTCATCAAAGAATACACGGTAAGTAAATCTTTAAACGGGTAAATAAAAATGTTCTGAATGATTGTGTGTATAAAGTGTTTAGCTTAGAACTATTGTCCTTTTGGGCACCACAAGGACAATATTTGGTAGAAAATTAAGTTTTACTAAAATACCAAAAATTACCAGACGTGGCAGCCTCATAGCGCTTTCACACAAGGATCAGATCAGCTCACTTTGGCCCAGCATCACTCGGCCGGTCTCGGTCCAGTTGTGTTCAGATTGCTGTCTGAGGAATCGGGCCATGGGCGGAGACAGCAGGCGGGGGGAAGGAAGGCAGGTAAACAGGGGGACAGCATTGAGGATAGCGTGGGATATCACGGAAGAAAACAACAAAGGTTGATGTTTTTTTTTTTTTACTTTGTGCGCAGACTGCGGTTCTTTTAAAAGAAAATACCGTAGTTTCACGACCATAAGGCGCAGCTTCAGTTACGTGTCTTTTTGGTATTTAACACATACAAAAGGCGCACCAGGTTATAGGGTGCGGGCGTGGGCACGGTAAAACGTACCGGTAAAACATCTGTGCGGGTTCGGGACTCGGAACATATCAGTGCAAACCAGACATTGTGAAAATTATAACAGCCAAAAGCATGCTTCACTTTATGGGCTCGACACACGGGAGGCGACATCGCCTCTCCTCCATTCATTTTCAATGAGACATGTGCGAAAAAGCGATAATCGCGGGTCTCTCTCCTACCAAGCGAAAAACGTGCATGTGAAAGTTTGCACTCGTGCACGTGTCGTGCACGGACGATCCAGCGACACGATCCCAGAAAGTTGAAACATTTTCAACTTTTCATCGCTGTCGCTCGGACGAGGACCAATCAACGGAGGTTTCATTCACTGACCAATGAGCGGACAGGATGCTCCGTACACCTCCGAGCAAACATGATGGAGAAGTTGATTATTATTATGTTTATATATTAAAATCAGAAGTAAGATTTCACATAACTCTAGCAGCACCTTGTGAAACATCATATCTACCACTTTATTAACTCTGAACCGCTTAAATAACCTTAATTCCCTCCAACCTGACACAGCCAAGCAAAACAACGGAAGTTTCGATTTCGCCATGGAACAGAACGCGTAGACGGCTTTGCCGCTGCCGCGGATCGCCTCCCGTGTGACAGGTAATAAAAGCGACAGCGACAAATTTCGCTGATCGCGGTCGTTTGTCGCCTCCTGTGTGTCGAGCCCATTACTGGTCTAGTCCTGGTTCAGACCTGGTTTAGAGCGCACGTGCACTTCCTCATTGCGTGCGCTGACGGCTCGTGCTCTTCTAATGGGCTCGACACTCGGGAGGCAACTTCGCCTCTCCTCCATTCATTTTCAATGAGACACGCGTGACAAAGCGATAATTGCGGGTCTCCCTCCTACTAAAGCCGGTCGTACACCGGGAGTGCTGCAGGAGGACACAGGGATTTATGGGGGTTGGATGAGTAAAACGAAATAAAGAAAGTAAATCTGTGATTTGTGATCAGTTTAATTTGACATGAACAAGACAAACACGCTTTCTTGACAATCTTTGTGAATAAAAAACGTGTAGAAATAAAAACGAACAGCGTGTGTTATTAGGGAAATAGCGGGCGAGCAGTGTTGATGCATGATTGCGCATGCGTCGTGAGCGGTTCTGATACTTATTGGGTCGCAGCTGCTCGCAGCGCCGCTTCAACTTTGCGATATCCTCACGAGGGACGAGCAAAATAACACGCCAGAAGTCCGTGCGAGCTCACGATTGCACGGTTGAAGTGGTGCAGCAAGCGGCTGAGACCCAAAAAGTACCAGAACTGCTCACGGCGCATGCGCAATCATGCATCAACACCGCTTGCCCGCTATTTCTCTAATATCACATGTTCGTTTTTATTTCTACACGTTTTTTTTACTCACAAAGATTGTCAAGGAAGCGTGTTTGTCGTGTTCATGTCAAATTAAACTGATCACAAAACAGTTTTGCTTTATTTCGTTTTCCTCATCCAACCCCCATATATCCCTGTGTGTCCTCCTGCAGCACTCCCGAAGGACAACAGCTCTGTACATCTCTGAGCAAACATGAAGAAGTTGATTATTATTGTTTTAAATAGTAAAATCAGAAGTAAGATTTAACATAACTAGCAGCACCTTGTGAAACATATCTACTGTTTTTTTTTAAAACTCTGAACCACTTAAATAACCTTAATTCCCTCCAACCTGGCACAGCAAAACAAAACGGAAGATTCACATCCCCTTATGCGCTGTGTTGAAGTTCAGAATGTGTTTAGTTGGTAGATTTAACCACATAAACTTTCCACATGAACAAAATCATATGTTTGTTATTAAAAGGCCTAAGAAAATAGTGTGATTTGAATTGTGTTTTATTAAAAAAGGCAGTGGGAGCAAATATGAGTTTGGTTGTGCTTTATTTGAGCGCTATTACCAGTAATTAATCATCAAATCCAGGCTCGTAGCCTTACTTTGAACGCCCTGTTCACGCCAATGTCCAGCGGTTGGAGTTCCTTTGTCAAGCCTCCTGGAATAACAGCGAGCTCCGAGTTAATTTGCTTTACCCGTTTTTTCACATCGTCCGTGAGATGAGCGCGCATGGAGTCATAGATCAACAGGGACGGTGACGTGTGGAAAAAAACCGCCTGGTCTCTTCACATACACCTCATTCAGCCACTCTTTCATTTTGTCCTCATCCATCCAGCCCTTTTCGTTAGCCTTGACGATGACTCCAGCTGGAAATTTCTCTTTAGGCAGAGTCTTTCTCTTAAAAATCACCATAGGTGGCAGTTTCTGTCCATTAGCATGGCAGCCAAGCACAACAGTAAATGCAGATTTTTTGCGTCCCGTTGTGCGTATCGGTACCGTGCTAGTCCCCTTCTTCTCAACAGTGTGATTCACCGGGATGTCAACGGTGAGCGGCACTTCGTCCATGTTGGTTATGTGACTGGGTCACTTGACCGCGGTGTTTACAATGTCAGAACACCTGCATGAGACGGGATGTTAATTACAATCTGCCAGAATGACTCACCTTCAGATTCCTCCAACATCGTTAAAAATGATCAAATATGGAACATATCGGCGTGCGCAGGCCAGAGTGCTGAAGCTCGGCGCATTGTTATTATGAAGCTAGGGCACATGTGGAGGACACACACACGCGCAAAAATATACTTGTTTTCAATTACATTTATTGTGCCCACTTACTTTTTCTTAGGCCCACCCACAAATGAGTTTCTGGCTACGCTAATGGTGACATATGACAGACTTCTCTGAGCTCCGCAGCCATTACACGGGGTGCGCGCACCACACTTTGGGAATCCCTGGTCTAAGGAAATATCCATTGAAATTTTGTTGAAGGATTAATATAAAAATAAAATTCGGTACAGGGACGATTCCAGCCATGATAAGCTAAATGTGCCAGCTGACAGACTTTTGTGTTGTTTTGCAGGACAGTCACAGAGCAGAGATGCAAAAAGACCTGGAAGACGTCACGATGGCTGTGTATGTCATCCGGTCCGAGGGAGATGAACTTCAAGGGCCTCCTGAGGACATTGGGATTGTAATCGAAGGAGTAGAGGTTCTTGATAGACTGTCCTCAGTTGGAACAGCATGTGCACTCCTGTTAGGTTTGATCTACATTCTTAATCTGGCTTATCCAAAGGTCCTTCGCTTTACATTTGAGGTGTTGCAGAAAATTATAATGGAGCTGGAACCTCAAAAGATGTCTCCAAAGGTGCAGAACCTGTATGTGAAACTGCTAAATATGAATTAATATTGGTGGTTTGCAACCACAAGATCAGTTTTTGCCATTTCCTTTTCCAAAATGTACCTGTAGCACAGGTATGTTGTTTGTAGCTGTCTTTTTTCCCAGCATGGTGCAGAAACTATAATCTAAGCCTTGATTGTTCACTGACGGTGAAGTAATTTGAAAATAGAATTTCTAGGATTTTCCAATTCTAAGTAATACTTAGATAAGTGAGGGGAAAAAACATTCTGTAACCAGTCCAGTCATTCTCCTGATCTGGCAACAGACAGTTTACTTTAGTTGAGCATAAAACAATAAAGGTAAAGGGGAATGAAATGCTTTTGTTAAAATTAATTTATATTGTTTTTGGGCTAAAACGAAGCAAATAGACTGCTGCTAAAACAGGAGAAAAACTGGGCTGTTACAGAATGTTTTTTTTTCTCATTTACCAAAGTTTTACTTAGGATTGGAAAATCCCTTTAAAGCCAAGTGTCATCTACTCTGTTTTTTATATGCACTTCAGTTTAGATTTGTTCTTTTGCTGCATCTTGGTTTTGATTCTGGTTCAGCCATGGATTTTGGATTGCATGTAGGTTTCAGTGAAATGAGTTTTGCCTATGGTTCAAATTAAAAGGGCACCATTGATGGTACATCAGCTGACTTTTTAAACCCGTGTTTAGCAATTCTAGTTTTCGAGTGCCAGTATACGGCAACGTTTAATTGTGTCTCTGCTTCAACACACCTGAATCAAATAATCTGGTCATTAACAGGGCTATGGATTCCTGAACTGCATACTGAGGTTTTTCAGCCATTTTATTCAGGTGTATTGAAGCAAAGACAGAACTGAGAGTTGCAGTACACCCTCAGGCACTGGAATTTCCTTGTGATATAGGTATTGTTCAGTCATTTTTGTACTGTGTTAGATTTGTTCAGAGCCAGCTGAAAATAACGAGCTATTACATTTATCTTCCTTCAATGGTATTCCCCAAAATGTTTACAATTCAGTTTTAATGTCTGGCTTTTTGATGTTATATGCAATTCACTATGTGAAGTCATTGTGTTGTTAAACTGTGAGAGCATTTGTATTAAATTTTGTTACATTTTGCGTATTGTATTTTCTATAACATTTCATGTATTTTGTACTTATTTTTACAAAGTTAGAAGGCAAAATTTTATGTAGGAACAAGCGCACATTGTTTAATTTGTAGTTTTACACTGTAAAGTAAAAACAATGTAGTAGAAAATAGAGTTGATTTAGTCAAGTTAGACCAAGTAGTTAAAATGAGCTTCAAATTTCAATGTAATCAGAATGAAATTCTAACTTTAGTCACACCTTGTATTTCATTTTGAACAAACTTAATTAGATTGTGTGTTACCAGTTGACATGGTTTCTTCAAGTTCTTTCAAAGAGTTTTTTTAATATATATAGAGTTGATTTTTTGTGAATTTTTAAGTTGGACCGAAGTAGTTGGGTAATTTCAATTAACTTGAAATTTATAAATTGGACCAAAGGAGTTAAGATAATTTCAATAAACTTAAAATTTTTAAGTTGGACAAAGGAGTTAGGATAATTTCAATGAACTTGAAATTTTTAAGTTACACCAAGGTAGTTTGGTAATTTCAATTAACTTGTCATTTTTAAGTTGGACCAAAGGAGTTGGGATAATTTTAATGAGCTTAAAATTTTAAAGAAATCTAAATGAAAATCTTACTTTAATCAAACTTTATAGTTCACTTTGAACAAACTTGATTCAACTGTGTGTTACCAGTTGACATGGTTTTTTCAAGTTTTTTCAAAGAAACACTTTTTTCAGTGCAGTTATAACTGTGGCACAATGCACGAGGCAAAATGCCCCGAACAACTGGTCACAGAGTTTACTTATACCAAGAGATAAGAAAGGAATGAAAGAGAGAGAGAGAGAGAGAGAGAGAGAGAGAGAGAGAGAGAGAGAGAGAGAGAGAGAGAGAGAGAGAGAGAGAAGAGAGAAAGAGAGAAAGAGTGAGTGTCTGGCTTGTGTGGGTGTGTCTGAATAAGTGGACATGCAAAGAGGCATAGAGCAATATATATTACATTCAGTTGATTGAATCAATGATCAAGAATTAATAAACATACATTTTATTTCCCATTTTTAAATGTTACACCATCTTTTCTTCTGTATGAGGTCAGATTTAGGCTCACGAATCCGCCCTTCAACTGTGTATCTAACCATAGCGGGACTCGATTTACGGCGTGTCCGCCAATCTGTTTAAAAGTCTGACCACCTACATGTGAGACAGGTGTAGAATGAGTTGCGATATCCTTCTGTCTACAAGGATAAGGCAAGTCCAGGCACACTCTCATTCATTCAACAACGGTTAACAACATCTAAGACAAACAAACAACAAAAATCGATGACAAGAGTTGCGTTTCTATTCAAGAAGAAATGTCCAAAAACCAATTTAACCTCTCAGTTATCACACCGCGATAACTAGAGTTGCGTTTCTGTTTAAGGCAAAACGCCCAAAGGCCAGGCCAAAACAAAGTTTTGTTTATATTTCAGGTCAAAACACCCAAAAACCAATTTTACCTCTTAGTTATCACACCGGTCCATTACTTTATCACACCAGGGTTGCGTTTATATTTAGGCAAAAACGCCCAAAAAACCAAGCCAATACAGCATTCCTGGAATCTGTTTATGTTTCTCTCCCTCGCTCTAGTGCATTAATGTAACCGTACCTAAACAGCACTTCAGGAATCTCTTAGGTGTGTTCTTGCTGTGTCTTTGTAAATCCATGCTTTCGTTCTTTTTTAAACACAGAAACAGTTTTGTTTACCTGTTTGTAGCTACGGTTTCGCCGACAGCTGCCGGCTTCTTCAGGCTGACGCTGATGGTGGCGCGTCACTTCCTTCTCCGTTTATCTGCGGGCAGCAGAGGACGTTGTCGCCCTCTACTGCCCGCTCTCCCCTCTCCGACGATGCAGTCCCATGCGTGGTCCAGCGTGTAAACTCCGTCGTCCCTGTTCATGGTCCCACATCCACGTCTCCTTATCTCTATTGCTTCTTTGATCCATCTTTTGTATTTTTGTTGTTCGGTGGTTATGATCCGTGTGCTGTCCCAGTCCATTATATGGTTTTCTCTTGAGCAATGTTCTGTTACGGCTGACTTTTTTATTGTACTTTCAGCCGTAACAGAACATTGCTCAAGAGAAAACCATATAATGGACTGGGACAGCACACGGATCATAACCACCGAACAACAAAAATACAAAAGATGGATCAAAGAAGCAATAGAGATAAGGAGACGTGGATGTGGGACCATGAACAGGGACGACGGAGTTTACACGCTGGACCACGCATGGGACTGCATCGTCAGAGAGGGGAGAGCGGGCAGTAGAGGGCGACAACGTCCTCTGCTGCCCGCAGATAAACGGAGAAGGAAGTGACGCGCCACCATCAGCGTCAGCCTGAAGAAGCCGGCAGCTGTCGGCGAAACCGTAGCTACAAACAGGTAAACAAAACTGTTTCTGTGTTTAAAAAAGAACGAAAGCATGGACTTCAGGAATCTGTTCTACATGTCCCTTCCAGCGAACCAACCAATTTAACCCCTGGTCACCTAGGATTTTCTCTCTGTACCACAAGACAAAACGACAAGAAACAAACTGGTCTCACCAAATCTCTCCACTCCAGGGCTTGAGTTCGTGGATCCGCATTCCTCCTAGCGACGTCAAGACCTCACCGACCCCCCAGCAAAACTCAGCGCTGGAGGAGATTTAGGTTGTCGACATTTCTCCGGCTTCAGTCCTTGGCGCCGTGAGGTGACGGGACCCCGGCTCGAAGGGCCAAATAATGTCATGGATTTTATCAATATGTTTATCAATAACCCATTTCCTGTAGCCAACGAGAAAAAGGAGACAATGAACAGTCAAGTCAAACAGTTATAACTGTGGCACAATGCACAATGCAAAATGCCCCGAACATCTGGTCACAGAGTATTTATACCAAGAGATAAGAAAGGAATGAAAGTGAGAGAGAGAGAGAGAGAGAGAGAGAGAGAGAGAGAGAGAGAGAGAGAGAGAGAGAGAGAGAGAGAGAGAGAGAGAGAGAGAGAGAGAGAGAGAGAGAGAGAGAGAGAGAGAGAGAGAGAGAGAGTGTGTGTGTGTGTGGCTTGTGTGGGTGTGTCCGAATAAGTGGGCATGCAACGAGGCATGGAGCAATTCATATTACATTCAGTTGATTGAATCAATAATCAAGAATTAATAAACATAAAATTTCCATAACATGTAGAAATCATTTCCAATTGTTTGTCATTTTGCAATTTAATGAATGATGAGATCTTAATGTGAAAGATGGCTCAGAGCCAGCCCAAGTGATGTTAGCCAAGAGGCGGCGTCAGCGATAAGAGAATGATGGGAAAGAACGACGGGAAACTTCCTTAATTTGTCCAACAACAAAAGGAGGTAGAATGTCAAGCTAATTTAAAATTAGAGCCAACGTTTTCCTACAGTAACCAAATCTCTTTCAAGTATTCTTCCGGCACTCGCAGAGTACAGACTCTTCTGCTTTTGCTCCCTTATCTTTTTTCCCAAGGCTCTTTTGTCCTGTCTGCCTACAGAGCGCTTCTCTGCATTTCTTCTGGAAATCCCTATTTTTCAGAAATGGATTTAATTAATTGGTCATTCAACGCGATTGATAAGATTTTTTCTACGATGAGAATGGAGGAGGGGGCTCCCACTTGCCCGCAAGGGACACACGCAGCGGGATATGCACTCGATTCCTGGAAGGTGTGGAGGACCATATGTCTCTCAGCTGTCCATTGAGGATGTCGAAGATATGTGGATATTTGGCCTGATGATCACTGGATTTCTTCTGATTGGAGTGGGAGGATATCTGGTTTTCTGGAAATTTGGGAAGATGGGGGCGATTGGTGGGCGACCCGCACCCACGGGAAGCACCGCCCGGGCGGAGACCTCACAGCTTGGGATGCTACTCGAGGTGAATCGTAAGCTGGACAATGTCCTAGCTGCGTTACCGGTGTTAGTGCGTAAAATGGATGTCATCTCGGAGAGGGTCACCGGACGGTGTGGAGATGTTTAACACATAAATTGGCTTCGCTGAAGGACTGGAATGACCAGTTACAGACTTCAAGGCAGAGAGGAAAATTATCTCTGCCTGACCCAAACAAAGTCTTGTTATCCAAATCTGACGCCAAGGCAGCCTTGTGAATGCCAACAACAACAACCCCCACGAAGGAAGGAATGCAGACAGATGCTGCGTTCCTCCCAAGATCTCCCTCCCATCTGTGGACTACAGTGGTTGAGCGCCGTACATGCCGTGCATGGCTGCTCTCGCTGGGGTGAAACAGGATCCCAGCCCCCCCTGCCTTCCTAGTGTGATGTTGTGTTGTGTTATCTGTTGCTTATCTGTGGAGGTGTTTTTTTTCGCAGAGCAAAGCTGCCCTCCTGGGGGGAGAGCAGCTGTGAAGTGCCTTTTATCCCCCTCCTCCCGAATCCAATCCTCATATCCTTTTCTCTCTCTATTAAGGTAGCGCGACCCGGTTGCGAATGACCACAGTCACCAATTCTTGTCATGTGTCTTGCCCAGTATGTCTGATCTCTGAATTGTGTGTACTGAAACTCTAATTTCCCTTCCCTGGGACAAATAAAGCTTTTCATTCATTTCATTTTCAAGTACCTGCTGATGGTGGTCGGAGGGATTGTTGACGCCAGTGTTCGGAAGTCTCGCTTCCGTGGGTGCGCCCCCAGGCAGCTGTTGCTACATTGTAGCTCATCACCACCAGCGTGTGAATGTGTGCACGTGGGTGAATGACTGTTGTGAAGTCCCTTGGGAGGGGGGATTTTTGAACCCTAGAAGTTGCTATTCAAACAAGCCATTTACTACAAAACACCACAAACTTTCTCATTTTCATGCTGAAAACCATCGTGGGCCCAGTCAAAACATAATGGGTGAGCACAGCGTGTTCTTAACCCTCCCATTGTCTTTATGGGTGACCCCGTGAGGAAAGTTGACCATTGAGCAGGACTGATGGTTTATTCCTTGAGGTTCACATGGCAGGGGTGAGGTGATGCTCACTCCTCACCCCTGCCACATAGAACCAAGGGATAAACCATTAATCCTGCTCAATGGTCAACTTTCCTTGTGGGGTCACACCCATTAGGACAGTGGGAGGGTTAAAGCAAAAATCTGGAGTTTGTTTCTCTTAGGGCATCAACTAGAGGCGGGAAAATGTATTGCACTGTAAGCCCCTCTTCGTCCTTTCATGGTTGCGGCTGAAAGAGCTAAAACAATGTTTTGCAATGATTATTCTCACGTTATGCAATTTCTTCACGTATATATATTTTTTTAAGACTTACTTGTCCACAAGAAAAGTCGCCAACTCTGCATCAGTTTAGGTACATCCTCATGCTCGTGAAATCTGTACGTAAACAGATGTCTAATGCTATTGGCTATTGCTGAGCAATGCTCAATTCAAATTGCACAGCACCCTACTGGATGGGGGCAGGCTAAGCACGTTTATTTGTTGTTGTATTGCCTATATTATTTCACAGTAAAGGGTAAGGTTATAATTTTTATGGATTTCTAAAAATAATCATACATGCAGTAATTCCTGAAAGAGGGAAACGCTGGATTGCTGCTTTTGAAAAGTACTTTAAGACTTTGCCAAGACCATTCATGTTCTAGCTGTTTTAGCAGGGTTTTCATCCTTTGTGAAAAGGGCTTAAGCAATAAATTACCATTTGCCATCAACCCTTGTCATAATGAAGCAAGGATGTGCTCTCACTTAGTTCTCTTGATTGACTTCCTTTCTCGGTTCCTCCAGGACATGGTCAGTTATTAAGCAAATGAGTTGCTACTCCAGTGGGTTTCACCATCAGATAACCATGACTGAAGGTTAATGCAGTCCTGTTAGTCAAGAAAATCTGAGTTCACAGAGGAACCCCCCGGTGGCACGATGCCCTGCTTTGTACAAGTGACCTCTGACCTGCTGCCGCTAGCCTTATTTACAAGGTTCCCATTTTCAAGAGGTCAATGAGAGCACACAACACAAGAGGCTTAATAAGATTAATAAGATCTTAAAAAGCTATTTTACTTTTAATTTTATTGAATAAGCTTTGGTTGTAATAGATTTCAAGATTAGTAATATTTCATTTACAAGGCGTGCTTTTTCACATCGGTGTATTTCTGCTGACTATTTGGTTGTAAAATGAAAGCTTTTCCCACGTGTTTTGCTGCAAAATGCTCTGAGAAACTAGCCTGGCCTGCCAGACTCATCTTCTATTTAATTCTGCACAGAGAGCTAGTCTGGTTACTCACAGGCAGAGAGGCACATGAGGGGCGGGGCTAGCCAGGTCAAAAATAACCAATCAGAAAAAAGGCAGAAATGTCGACTGTACCGCGTGACGCTGTAGTGTTTTAGCTGTATTCAAAAATGGCGTCTGACAACAGCGCTAACGTCTTTCTTTAGATGAAAGGCTTTTATCATTCTTACTTGTTGCAGTTTTAAAGATGTGTTTAAGTCACTTAGAACAGAGGGAGGAGCCGCAGAAAACTCCGCTTCAGACTCTCTGTTTATGAGAAACTCAGTGTTGCAGTGTGTGTGAGACATACGCTGCTCAGCACTGATTGGCTAGGTTAGAATTAGGGGGTGGGGTTGTTTGAATAGGAGAGTTCCCTATATGGGAAGCATTGGGCTGGCTGGCCAGGTTACTGCAAAACATTAATGTCCAGTATTCCTAAACTATGTCCAAGTCCCTGCATTGATTAAACAGTTGGCTCTACAAATATTGTTTTTTTTTCTTACAAATCAATCCAAACAGCAGTAAAACAATTTCAAATCGTATTATTTGACACATCTGGAAACAACTCAAAAATTATTTTACTGAAGGTTAATTGCCACATTTGTGACACTGACTTCCTATTTCAGTCTTGAGATTTATTCCTTTGTCCCCATTGAGTCAAGCATAAAATTAAGACAAATAAAAAGCCAGAAGCCTAAAGAACTGGCAGTCATTCTGCTTGGCTCTCTGCTTGATTTTTAGATGAAAGAACATTTGTGATGCAAATTTTGCAATCATTAAAAGGGTCACAAGGTCAGAAAATGTGAGAAATCTTTCTAGCTTGTATGTTTCTTAGCCCCTCTCTGAAGAAATGTCAAATATTGAAAACCATTATGACCTAGTACAGGGGTATACAATTCTGGGCATGGAGGGCCAGTATCCAGCATGTTTTAGCTTTAACTCTGTTTCAACACAGCTGATTTCAATTAGCAGGTGATTAACAGGCTCTCTGCAGAGCCACATGAGCTGCTGCACAGGTGATTCAACCTCTGAATCAAGTGTGTTGGAGCAGAGAAACCACTAAAACGTGCTGACCCTTCAGGCCCGTAATTAAATACCCCTGACCTAGTACTTAAAGTCACACTTGGCAGTTTTGCTTGCTTTTAGTACCCCCAAGGTTCTGTTATTATTCTGTGTGGTTAAACCGAAAATGAAACTACTCCTCGCTGTACGTTAGTTTTATTATGACCTTAATCTAACAGCTGAAATGTCTCCTCAGCCTTCATTAGTTTCTACAAGAGTGATTCATCACTCAGTGAAACAAATCAGCTGTGTTTATGATCTAAAACGTGCAGGAAACATGCCGGAAGCAGACTGCAACGCCAGATATGTCAGCTCAATTTGTCCAACAGGTGGTTGCCGCACTGAAGTTGCAAGTGCGATTTTCAGAAGGCAGTGGGGGTTTGAGTGACATTTCATTAACCCAGTGAAGCACCATTTTAGCACATATGGCTCAAGAAAATGATTTTAAAATATGAAAAAGTTGCATAGTATCCCTTTAATAGTACAAGTCCTTCAAAGTATGAGGCAAACCATTTTCTGTGAAAGATATAGGGATCCTAACCCCAAAATTCCACTACCTCCGCTCTGCTCCGCCCCCGCCTTCCGCAGCCGCTTGCTTCCGAACTCAATTTTTACTGGTACCCGCTCTACAACGGCTCCGCTCCGGTGCGGAGACCTGAGGTGCGCAAACAAGCATGCGCTGGATTTTCGAGATCTTGCGATACAGTCTGAGCAATAAACGCGGGAGTTAGATCCAAACACCCGTTGTGTGGGAGAAGCATCGAAATGAACTGTTTAATCTGCCCATCATTTGTGTTGAGAGATCAGCAGTGTTTGGATCAACAAAGGGTGACTACTATGAAAGTGGAAACTGTATTTATGGCTTATTTTTGTGCATTTAAAGTTCAGCCGCCATTGATAGTTGTTAAAAGTTGTTAAACCTGTGCATATGAAACAAAAAACGCTTTTTGTTTATCGATTTATTGTGAAATAACGGAAGTTGTGCTTGCTCCCTTTCTTGTTGGGCGGTTGTGATTTCTGTCCATTGACTGCGGAGGTGCTCCGGCATCCAGCAAAAATAGAATCGATCCTATTTTTGCCGGATGGCGGAACGGCAGGCGGCGCACGGCGCCGCACGGCCGCAGTAGTGGAACAGCTGTGATTGACTACGAGGGACCGATTTTGCTGCGGAGTTCGTGCTGGAGCGGAGCGGAGGTAGTGGAATTTTGGGGTAAGTCCTGCCCTTCTACTTCCGTACCATGGGTCCCTGTAAGAACAAAAAAATTAAAACAATGTCAGTGGGGCTAAAAACTATTTTCTAATTCCGTTTGTTATGTGTCATGGATTTCACATATGTCCGTGAATTTTAAAGATGCATTTGGATTCCAAAAATGCATTTATTTTCAAAACGGGGGGTAACGTTATTTTAGGTGTTGTGTGAAAGGGAGTCCAGGACTACAAATATGCTTCACAAAAATGACGTCATCTAATAGGCTTATTCCCAGAATGCGCCATGTGGGAGTGGCGTGTGGGGATCCGCTCTGGGAATACCAGGTATGGGCCACGTCAGCAATGTACCTGATGACAGCCCACGAAGAAGGCTTCAGCTGAAAAGCTGAAACTGTTGGCAGGTAAAAGACATGTATACCAATTTCTCTTACTAATATCTCATACCTACTAATAGAAACTTCTTTTTTTTCTAATTGCTGTGAACCTTCATTTTCAATAGGGCGCACCATCTTGGTGTATTTCTAAAATAAATACGTTTTATAAAAGCTGAACTTTGACATTTGCATGTAAAAAGTTGACATGTCTTAAATAACATCCACATGAATACCACCTGAAGATTCCCAGCAGAAAAAAATTGCTTACAATTGTTTGCCTTCTACTTCCCATCATGCATCTTGGTACCATGTTTTTTTGAACATGAACATTAACATCAACATGCTGTAAATGTTACCCTGATGATTCATCAGTTCTGGCACTCACCTTGCTCTTGTCCATTTAATGCAAACCTTGTCGAAGGAAAGAATATAGTTACTATTGGCAACCTGTGTGGTTCACAGCTCCACAGCCTCATTTGCAAAACAGTTTTTCTGCATCACTTTATCAAAACCAGCCTCACGTTTCTTTCAGCCCGTCGTTTTAGTAGAGTAGAAAACAAAAATGTACCTTTTGCTCACCGTGTGCATCGCTTAACCTTTGCTGTCCTTCAGTCAGTCATCCATGGTAAGAATATTCTGAATCTATCCAACAAATGGCATCAACGTGGAAATCCTATTTGCTGTCTAACCCAAATGTCTGTTATTACTTCCACGACCAAGAACATGATAAGCTTTTTAAGTTTCATATGGAATTTGATAATCTTGAATATATGAAGCTCTAATTAACTAGTTTTTCTTAAATAAATCTGCTGTGGTCTCTATAAGAATTCCTGTGGGTCGTTTTCTGTGAAAAAAAAAGCTTTGGCACTCCCCTTTCAGGAAGTAGAAGTGAGCCAGGGGACCTCTGATAGGCTAACAGCAACTTGACTATTACTGGCTCCATTTGCTCTGCACCATTGATGTTTTATCACCACAAACAACACAAACCTGAAGGATTTCTGCTGTGTGGTGGAGATATTAATACTGTTTCTACTAGCCGAGACGTGCTCTACTCTCTCCTGGATGCTCAAACAGCCTTCCCATTGCGAGCCAAGGGGGTCAATCCATCAAATTTGCTCATTTGTAGTGTGGCATAAAGCTTTGTGGCTTCACGTTCAGCCTACATGTGAAACTTTGAGTAGACGATCATGTCTGGAAAAAAATTAAATAAAAAACTGTTTTGGCTCATTTATTTTTTAAAGCTGATCCAACAGAAACATTGTTTAAAACACTGACGTGTACAATAACTCAAGAGAAGAACGTAAGGCTGAGCCCCCTAGTGGCTGGCTGCAGTGCACGTTGAAGCTCCCAGTTTAGGAGCGTAAAGCATTTATATTTAAACACTTCAAAATGGGGCTGCACAATATATTGCAAATATATTTTTATCGCGATATCAGCATGCACAATATGCATATCTCAAAGAACAGAGACATATCGCAAAGAATAGTCAGCTCAGATGTTTGCTACACATAATGCATTCTGTCAATCAAACGGAAGAATTCTGTTTTTTTTAACAAATTAAACAGAGCTCACCCAACTGGGTTCTCATGGGTTAGATGCCTGCCCTCGAGGCAGACAGCACTTAACTTTGATGGTTAGCAAACACCTGACGTAGATTTGTTCTGCTCTTTCTGCTTTTCCCGGGATCCACTGATTGCCTTTTCTTGTTCTTTTTCTTTTTCCCTTTCCTCGTGTCTTTAGCTTTTCTCATTTTACGAGATTTACTTTTTTTGTTTGTAATTTTTTAATTTCTCTATTTTTGATTGTTTTTGTTCCCGAGTTAAGTTTTTATTTATAGCAAGTCATGTCGCCATTGCATTATTCATCACTGTTATCGTATATTGCAGGTTATCCTAATATCGTGCAGCCCTACTTCAAACGTATGTCGATTTCTCGTTTCTTGTGTTCGATAGAAAATCCATTCAAATCAAGTGCCCAGGGAAAGGTTGGTCAGTTTTGTTTTCTTCCATAGTTCCTCTAAGCCACTTTCGGATAAAGAAGTTCCAAGAACTATGTTCTTAGAACCATCCTTAAGATTTTCGTTCTTATAACTTCCTTTCCCAGGGGAACCTTTTCTGTTTCCATTTGCATAGGACTCTATGTGAGTGATGCCTGTGACAGTATTAATCACCCCACTCTGGTTGTTATGATCTGAAATTAAAAGAAACTCTTGTTTAAGTTTCTTCATTTTGTCCCTGCACTGCTTGACGGTGTGGTAATATTCAGCTTTTTTCCAGTTGCATAGTTATCGTTAAATAATGTTTGATATTACTACGAACCCTCTCTGAACATCTTTGGTTGTATAGATAGCCAGGAGGGCTCTTACTTCCTCGTCAGCCCACTTGTCACAGGTTTTGTCCATTTCATGGCGGGCCCTTAATAAGCAGGAATCTAGACAGGGGCGTAGCTTACGAGTTCACCAAACACCTACGTCGTATGAGTTCCAGTGGAAACATGAAAATACCCTACCTCCGAGTTTAAATGGTTCTAGGAACTGAGGGCCAAGGTCCTTAGTTCTTATTTGTCCAAATACGTGATTCCTGAAAAGCTTACAAGAACTATAAAAGGTTCCTACTAGGGATGAGCCGGATACTCGTTTCAGACTAGTTTCTGGTACGGATAAACCATTTTTGACGAATACGAGCATGAAACGAGTGTAACGTTATGAAGTTCATAATTTTCAGCTCCACACAGCTGCCCCTGTACACAGTAACACCCGTGTAGAAAACGCCAAGGTCGGGTGTTCCTCAGACTGTTTACATTCCAGGAGAAGAGCCAGAAGGAGAAGAAGAATGCTTTTCAATAATCAAAGTACTTAATTTGTGATTAAAGCTAATCGAAACAGATGTTGATCAATAATAATCAAGTGAATGATCTGTGGAATAAAGATGTCATGATTTATGTGTTTAATGAAAACAGGACTACTGCACAGACAGACTGACCCTCATCTCCATAGAAACGCATGACACATTGTTCCAACCAATCAGAGCTTTCGGCTGCCGTAAGAGAATCTGGCTTGTTGAATTAAAGTGTCCAATCCCGTTTACTAAAACTTAAAACAATTCAGAGATATAAAAACAAGGCAACGCCATTTTATAGGCAGTTCCATTTTGACTTCAGTTCTATTCACCGTCATCCCAAAGAGAAGCACAGCCTGGCCAGATGTGTTTTCTTCTTTAAACTAAGAACTGTGAAGTTGGAGATTTTCGTCGTTTAACAACCAGACGACATCCTTTCAAAATAAGAGCACCTGCTGACGCTGCCGATTGTTTCCTGGGTCGACCCTTCAGACGGGCTTTGAAACGCTGTGACCGCGGTTTCGACCAGCTCCAGCGCACATCCGAGGTCTTCAGACCTGGCATTTCCTGATCTACCTGGGAGGCCCCCACTGGGTACGTACACGGCAAAATAGCAGCTCATGTCATCACTTTATAAGCCCCGTGATATCTAGTCATAACAATCAAAGACTACCAGATTCAATGACGTCAGCCTAAGGAGTCTGAACCAACCACACACACACACACACACACATCGAACATCACATTAATTTCCAAACAACACAGAGTTAGTCCTGATAGATTGTAGAATTTATAATAAAATTCTTAAACGATCCCAACTCTCTTTTCTTGTCTCAAGGTCAATACAGAGTGTTAAATGAACTCCCTGATGATAAAAACAACCTATTCTTCTGATTATAACAAGTGATCTACTTACAGTGTATTAAAATACAACTCTAGATCGTTACATCACTCTATTTCACTACACGAGTAAAACTCGTAAATATCTGTAATTATGCTGAAGGAAAATCCTCATTGGGTAACTGACTGTCTTCATGCTCTGTGACTGGCCAGTCGCCTACCCCTCCCTACACACAAAATGGGCACAAGGTGGTTCAATGTGTTCGCATGCATTATGTTGTGCAGCATGAAAAGCACCAGTGAGGGAGTTTAACTCAAAATATGTGCTTTAGCAGATTGTTATGGGACTACGGAGCTTCTTGAACCATGTATACAGGTAGCAGTTCAATGACTCTACTCCTCAGAAGACCTGTTAACACAAGAGCATGCTTCAGTTAGCTAGTTTGGTGAACAGAAAGGGCAGTCTCTGTTTGCTGAATAAATCAGTCCAGCTGAAAGTGTGTGCGTGTGTGTGTGTGTGTGTGTGTGTGTGTGTGTGTGTGTGTGTGTGTGTGTGTGTGTGTGTGTTCCACAAGGTAATGCCTTTGGGGAGCTGTTAGAAATGAATACTTTGGGAATAAATTCTTGCAGCTGCTGCTACTAATGCCGTAGAAATCGTTACGATGCTAAAAAAGCAGTTGTTCCTCTGCAGGGGGTTAACAGAATCTTATTTTCCCTTTGGCTTCATTTTACATTGAACATAGCTATCGATCAATAATCTTTATCATCTCTTTAAACCGTGTGAATCTGATCTTCAGCTCAAAGAGGGAGACGTGTCGGGAGCACAGAGATGCTGATTGCCACTTGGTCCTCATCTCTAGATCCTTAAAAGTCTTGACATTTTCACCGATAGACCCCATTTCTCCCTTTGATATTCAGTTTCTGTATTTCTCCAGCAGGTGATGGTTTGGCTCCATCTCAGTTGACAATGTGCAGCCTGAATTATTGGCTTTTACATTTATTTCCAAACATTTTACAAGAAAAAAAGGGCAATCAGCTAAAATCTCACTCATTACTTAGATTTTAAATCTTTTCGAATTTAAACAGGGACTTCAGAACCTCAGAAATAGGATTGAAAAATTATTTTTGGTTTATCTCGATCCTTTTAATTCAAGTATGCAAAATATTTTGAGTTGATTTTATTGAACAAGTAACACTTAGTGCTTTATTTTTTTTTTCCTTAGATCATTTTTTAGGTTTTGTGGTGACTAATCTGAGGTAGAAACAAAACTACAGTGATTGAGCCCTGATGATCAGTGGAGCTTCGTTATCTAGAGTCTGGATCATACAGAAAATAAAGATTAATTAGTATACCTCATGACTTACAAGTCACGTGGTCTAATTTGACAAAATTTGAAAAAAAAAATGCACTATTTGACCATTTCAGTGTGACAGTTTCTTTGAATGTTTCAAGAAAAAAAACCAAGAGTATCATGATACTTAAATGTTTCCTCGGGGTCTAAACTGGTGGCATCAGCGGTGCAGAACAGCGGTGGGACGGTTTACTGGTGTGCTACCGAGAGAGGGTCTAAGCCACGGAGGGGATTGTCCGCCGTCCGCCCCGTTGGACTCGCAAGATCACAAAATCTCGAGACTTCAAAGGTCACAATTTGTTTATGCCTTCTACTATTAAACCGAAAAGAAGGAGATCGCGAGATAATGTTTTTCTCCACTGCCAAAGTTAAAGCCATGAAAAACACTGTTGCACTCGACCGAAGCTGGGAGTAAATGAGCCGTTACGTCTCTTCTATTGATGTAATCTACATAGATAAAAAAGCGCATCTCTGCAGTAGTCTTATTTTGAAAATTACCGGACATTTTACACTGAAACTGTGTTTATTTCCTGTCTTGCCCTATGTTAACTGTGGAAATTGACATGTCCTAGATGCGGCTCACGGCTAAAGTAGAACCCAGTGCGACCTTTAGTGACGTGGCGGGCCGCTTCTGGGACGTGTTTGAATTGATCCACGCCGCGGCCAGTTTCGATCAACCCATATAATATAATATAATAGGTTCTATTTAAAGGGACAACGTTGTGCACCGCTGATGCCTCCAGTGGGGACCCGGCTTTAAACAGAAGAATGAATAAACCTAATTCCTATTGATTTAGTCATTATGTTGGAATTTATGATTTCTTTTGTTTTACTCGTCTCTGTCACACAGAGGACGGCGGATTCACCTATTTCAGTGTGAAATTAATTATTTATCTGCTGCTCAAAGAGACTCGGATGTCTTTCATTGCTCAATTGATAAGTGATTTTTGATACAATGGCTCAGCTGAGTTTATTGTTTAATAATGAATTTTTACAAAGTGCGTTGACTTTTAGGGCTTCACAACATTGAAAAAACATGCAATTATAATATTGTTATTTAATATTCTGTTAATATTGTTGCAGATAAAACCCACATTTTCACTTCTTTGAGTTCTGCTTTCAGAAAAGTACAGTTTCCAAAACACGTCTTTTTGGCCACTTTCATTCAAACCAGGTCAGTTATGTTAGGGTCCATCAGAAGTATGTTTTGGATGGACCAAGTAAGAGAAGCTGTGAGCTGAACATGCAAACAGAAAGCTACAGGCTGACATTGTTCACTGCTGTTTCCTTCTACATAATGTGAAGAAAAAGAGCTGAATGCCTTGTTTCAACAGACAGTCACAAACAATGAGGGTCTCCAGAGTCTCTGCTGTTGAATACAGGAAAATAAAAAAGGAGTGCGGAAGAGAAGTGGCAGAGGAAAATCTGCCAAACTGGAAAGCTTCTTAGCAAAAAGGACAAGTGAACAGGCAGTGCAAATGAAATTCACCAACCTGAAAGCAAACGTTAACACCTTTGGCACCTTAAGCCAAGGAAAAAGGGTGGAGTGAGGTCTAAAACCAACACTCACAATGGGGACAACAACCAGTAAAACCAGTACAAAACAAAATAAAACCAGGACAACAATTAATTCCAAACAATACCAGATTTTATAACAGCTTTACATTTTTGACATTATATAAAATATAAACTCTTGACTCATTCGTCATTTTAAACTATAACCTCTTGCTTTTGTGGTTTGTGGGCATATTGAGAAATAAATAAACACTGGAGGCAGAATGACAAGAAGTAGATAGAAAGGCAACATAGAAAATTTAATATTAGCCGCCAGTGTTGGGAAAGTTCATTTAAAAAACAAACTAGTTCAAAGTTCAGTTCATGCATTTTAAAATGAACTAGCTTGTTTTAGTTCATAATTTAAAAAAATTTTTGAACTAAGTTCACTTTTCCAAAAACAAACTATAGTTCTTTTTGCTCACATATATATATATATATATATATATATATATATATATATATATATATATATATATATATATATATCTTATTGAATAATTTTCCAATAGTTGTCACCCGTTCAGTCCACACTCATACCCAGCTGCAGTTATATTCTCAACAACATGAGGAAAACCTTATTTTAATGGAAAATTATTAAACAATCTTAGGAAGCAGGCTGAGGTAGCAAACTCAAAGTGCAATATTAAAAGTGCAAAACAATACAAATGTATAATCTTTCAGTTAAGCCCCTTTTCGATTTTTCTGAATGAACTTTGACTCCTGCACACAGCATAGAGCTAGAAGAGTAGACCCCGCACCAACCGCTACTGCCTATGTTTGGCCGTATTTGCGGGTTCTACTTTTTATAAACTTTATGGTTAACAGGATGTTTTAGCTAGGCTTTAGCTCCAGAAAAGCTCCGTGGAGATCTGGAGCTAGAAAGGCAAAAGAACGTGTTCATAAACCTGTTCACGCACGCCAGGACAAACGCACTCACTTTTACGTTCGTCAGGCAAAATAAGAACAAGCTCAGTTCACGTTCACGAAATAAACGAACAAATTCACGAACGATCATCAATGAATGCGTTCGGGCACAGCACTGTTAGCCACAGACATCATGTCTTGTGGTTTGCAGATATTCAAGGGTCAGCCATCATAATGACTATGGACTTCCAACGTTTTAGAGCAAAGAGGTGTTTCTATTTCAGAAGATTAGATGTCAAGAGAATTGTTCTGAGTCAAATTTGTTGCGTTACAACATCTTTAAGTTTGAAAACCTCACTTCAGATATTGTCGGACATGTATGGCTCAACGCAAAGCAACAGTTACATGCTGATAACTTTAGATGCAGACATAAAACATTTAAGAATAGAAGGAGGTAGCTGTAGTGGTGGGCTGCGGTAAAGCGCTAGCCTTGCAAGCCATCCTATACATGTAAATATATAGTCTGGCCACAATGATCTCTCATGGGGTAGAATCTACTGTTGTCTTTCAAACTGTCAGCATGCAGCTGGACAGAGCTAGGACCAATCAGAGCAACAAACATGTATTCATCACTATGGAAATCAGTCGACGAAGGAATTACATCCCTTTTTTGAAACAAAGGACTTAAGTACCTCCATCTGCTCAAGTTTTTGTTTTCTGTTGCATCGGTTGCACCATGACTGGGGTGAAGTATCAAGTGATCTTCTGGCTTTACAACATCTTTCAGAAGTGCTTGTCAGTGGCACTTGAGCCACTTCATGGTGCTGACCAGAAGTTCTTTCACATACTGCTCCACAATGGTCAGCTCCAAATGCAGTCTCTCCAATGTACCTTTCAAGGAACCAGCTATCTGTCCCCTGCATCCTTCAGCTGTTGAGTGAACACAAAGGGGAAGTCATCGGAGTTTAGAACCTTAATAAGAAAGTATGATGGGTGGTGATCCTTCAGGGTGCTGCTTACTTGGTCCAGGATGTTACGATCCCCGGGTCTAGCTGTCCCATCCTGCGGAGGTCCAGCGGCCCCATGGTCTCTTCAGTCGTCTGTTTTTACCGCACGGAGAATCAGCACCCTGGAGAGCAGCGCTTCAGCCACGCTCGGCTGGTTCAGCACCATGGAGAGCAGCATGCCGTGGATCCTCACCGGCCCAGCTGAAGCGGGTCAGAGCTTGATGAACTGCCTTTAAAGACTGGTGCTTGTCACCCGTTCGAGGAGGGTGTCAGATTCTGTCTGGTGCTCTCCATTCAGAGCGTTAGAGCGCTTTTGTCCGTAAGAGACTTTATCAGTGGGTTAAATTCCCTTTGTGTAAAGCTTTATAAGCTACACTGAGCTTTAGAGCTCTTAACTGGCCTTAGCTGGTCTTTCATGGTTTTAGGAGTTTTATAAGCACTCTCAGCTTTGGTGCCTATCTCCAGCGGTCTACAAGCAATCAGGTGGGGTACACTCTGGACAGAGAGCCAGTCCATCGCAGGGCAACACAGAGACACACAAGACAAACAATCATGCACACACACACTCACACCTAAAGACAATTTAGACAGACCAATCAACCTAACAGTCATATTTTTGGGCTGTGGGAGGAAGCCGGAGTACCCAGAGAGAACCCACGCATGCACAGGGAGAACGTGCAAACTCCATGCAGAAAGACCCCAGGCTGGGAAGCGAACCCAGGACCTTCTCACTGCAACAGCTCTAACCACTGCACCACTGCACAGCCCCTTGATGTAGAAATATGATGCAGAAATGGAGGCCAAAATAAACTAACATTCCCCCTATTGGCTGGTTGCGGTACAAGATTTAGGTCCCGCCTTCTTCATGTAATCTAAAGAGACTTTCTCCTGACAAAACAACAAAAGCAATATCTCTCAATTAATGTATTAGTTACTGACTTTATTGGTAAATATCTTCAGCTTTTTCCTATACATTAGATTTAATTAGCTTAAAGCTTTCCATCTTACACTAGCAGAGAAATGCCAATAGTAAACCAGCACAGATGGGGGGGGGGGGGGGGGGGGGGGTAAGCCTGGCGTAACATGGCACACTGATGGCCCTCTCTAATTACCGTTTCAGTCATCATATCTACTCTTATTTAATCCTGCTTTGTGGAGCTAGTAAACAACCTTCTTAATAATCTTACTATAATTACATACTCCACATCACACCACATCACACTTTAAGAGTAATGACTGAAAGTGAAAATTCCTGATTACTGAATTTGTTAGTTCAGTGCTCCAAGAGTGACATGTGCAACCTCCTGCACATGATCAGTGTTTTATTATCTCCAACTGACAGTAGGGCATTGTTATTCAGGATGCTGGAGCTGTTTAATATGCATGGACTCACTAATTACAGCCCTCGTGCTCTGATGCTGTGGCCTTGAGACCATCATGCAAATGGAACTGGCTCACAAATTCATGCGAGCACACATGTCCGAATTTAGACATGTCGCTAAAACACCAGCACAGAAAGCTTGAGTCAGTTCTGACGCTTTGTTGACGTGTCTGATTGTGTGTAGGTTGGAAGGGAACATATGCCTTAACAGATAACCAAAAATCCCTTAAGAAATGTTTGGCACACTAAGCTTTGACTAAAAAGACAAGAGATTGTCTTGCCAAGAGAAAAGTGTGATGACAATTGTTGCATCACATTCTTGTTTTATCATGGGAGGCTCTGGTGCTGTTAACGCCTCCAAAGCTGGCAGCAGTAAACAGAGCACGAAGGCTGTAGCATGCTGTCACTCAGTGTCAGTGAGTAATCGGAAGTCTTCCCTGCTGCCTCTCTAATCAACCATCCATTACACTGCTGTTGTCAGCTCGCCATAGAAACACCGCCATGGCTCACACGTGTGTTCCACGCCCAGTCGTTAATCTGCACGATGTACGCTTTCTCTTCCAGACTTTCCACTCTCAAACAAGGTCATCAAGATTATTTGCACACTTCCCTTCATTCTTTCATTTTTATTGATGGTGAACTGGTTAATTTATTCCTTTGTCAAAATTTTAGCATTTCCCTGCTAGAGGTCCCAAGGTCATAGCTGAAGTGTCGAGAGGACTGAGCATTGGCAATTGCGCCAAATCTATGGTAGGCTACCAACTCTCACTGGGCATTAGGCGATCTTCCTCCATCAGTGGCTTCAAAGCTAGAATGAAGCAGTGGTTAGCTTCAATCTGTTAGTGGTCATTTATTCTCCTTATCTGGTGGTAAAGTTTTTAATATTACAACAAAGTCAGATTTCATTGTATTGTAGATTTTAAGGTATAGCGCACATGTGTCATACACAAGGCCGCGGGCCAGTTGTGGCCCGCCGAGCATTTTAATGTGGCCCGTGAGATAAATATCAAAAATATATTAAAACTGCCCCGCTGGCCAATTTTACCGCACTACAACTCCCATGATGCTTTGCGGCGTAAGCATGGAGCCGAAGCGCCCCCTCCTTTGTGTTTTTTCCAGCTTCTGCTCTGCATTAGTGATGGGAATTCCGGCTCTTTTGGCTCGGCTCCCAAGTGGCTCCTCAGATTTCTGTTGCGTAAAGTACTTTTATAATGAAAATAATGCAAAACTATATGTAAAATGATTTACTAATGTAAAAAACATGCTATATAGTAAATATATATCATGTCTATGGATTTAATAACTGAACACTTTAAGAAATCTCCACTTTCCGACTGCTGGCACTCATTTTCTCACCGTCTTCGTCGCACTCTCCTCTCTCTCACTCGCCTTTTTCCTCCTCCTCATTCCCTCTCGTCTCCCTCCACCAGCATGTGCTCTGCTGTGTGTCTGAGTCTGATCCTCCCTCTTCCCCGCCCCTACTGCTCTGTGTGTGGACAGTCTGGACACGCAGTTACGCATGTTGACCAATCGCCTGTAGCTTTCACCAAAGCAAGAGGGGAGGGGAGGGGACGGCTCCCAATGATGAGCCGGCTCCCGTCGTTCACTTCGAAGAGCCGGCTCTTAGAGCCGATTTGTTCGCGACCGACACATCACTACTCTGCTGCTCCGCTGTCTCGGACAAACTAAACACTCCTCTCACTCAGCGCTGAGTTTACTCAGCTATTTTCTGACATTGAAGTCCACAAACTGAGATTTTAACCGCTCAGTAGTGTTCACGACTGAAAGAGAAAGTTTTCCAACTAACTTCCAGACAGAGCTGATATAACTCCAGGGAGCGGCGACACGCTCAAATCAGCATGACTCTGTGGCTGCTGTAGTTTTTATTTTTCCTCCCCGACACACAACAACGTGGTCAAGCTGCTCAGACATGTTCATCAGCACAAACCAATGTGAGCACATGTTGTCATCTAATGGTGTCGTTATCATGATGAAGTTAAACAAAACAACAGGAGTCTCCTCCTCAGCTCAGAGCTCAACCCCATGATGCAGGTATCTGGCTGGAACAGGTGAGCATCACAGTAAATCAGTGGAGCAAACTGAGCTTTAAACATGCTCTTTTTCTGCTCCAAAACATGAAAGTTAACAGGTGAGATGTTGCATTTTCATTTAAGATAAAATGATATTTTTATTTTGTTGTTGGCCCGTGAGAAAATATTTAACCTACAGTAAACAGGAAGTGGAAAGGCTGCAGATAGATGAATAGAATAGAAAATCCCTTCATTGTTCCTCAGTGGGAAAAGTTAGATAGCAGCGATGACACTTATTACAGGAGAAAAAGGAGAATAAAAAAAAGAAAAATGAACAAACAACAAGAAAACATAAATCCTGAATAGACTTTAAAAATGCTGATTATACCACAAGTAATGAATACCACTGATGCGTTTTATTTAAAATGGACTTGCTCGTGTGTAATTTGGTTGTTCCACATTCAGTGTTAATGCAGAAATAAGTTTGTTTCCAAATTAAAGGTTCTAAATTGCATATATGTTGATAAAGAAAATGTGCAAATTATCCGTCACTTTTTCTAAAAATATTAAGTTCGGCCCGCAACTTCGTCCCAGATTTTCATTTCAGCAGTGTGAATTTGAGTTTGACACCCCTGGTATAGTGGTTGCAGCAAATGCAATGAGCTAAGCTAGCTTTAACATTGATCTCAGTGGGTTAGATACTTGAGCAGTTTCATATTCGACACCACTATGCAGCCCTCTGCTGTACGGCTGAACGATTTTAGGAAAAGATTGAATCGCAATTTTTCTAGCAAAAATTGCGATTTCAGTTCAATTCATGATTTTCTGCAAACAAAGGTTTAACACTAGCCTGCCAAGCCATCCTGTAGATCACATGTGTCAGACTAGGGCTGCCAACTTTTGAACATTTCAAAGAGTGAGACGGGATCATGGGGTTGAGAGCGGACAATTCGCTGACTGTTTAAAGCGGGGGAGTCTATTAATGTTGAAACTTTTTGTGCTCTACATTTTATTTATTTATTTCTACTCTGTACGGAAGAGGATTAGAGCCACTGACAAGGAAAAAAATAAGAAAAGAAAGAGAATTCTGACTTTTTTCCCAGAATTCCCTGTCAGAATTCCGAGATTAAAATGCTATAATTAATATACGGTAATCTGTTTATTTCTGGCCCTACGCACTGTGCGTGATGCGCGTTTGGGGAGCGCAGACGCTGGTTTAGCGTGAGAAATTGGAGGTGTGGCGTGAGAGCGTGTGAAGAGGGTCAAATGCGTGTGTCTCATGCTCAGTGCATGAGAATTGGCAGCCCTGGGACTAACCTTTGCTCTTATTTGTATTGCTATTATTGTATGTCTGACTCATTTGTCTGGTTGTGTTCAGCGTTCCTTGATTAATAACAGGAATGGACTAAATGATTCAATAAATCAGAATTCTTAAAGCACTCTTTGGTCTTCCTGTACTTTTTCCTGTTGCAAACCTTGTTTCTTTAAACACAAAGGAACAACTTATGGGCCATTCCCATCTGTACCGGGTCGGCCCGGGCCGGGTAGCGTAGGTTGTTTACATATCTGGGTAGCCTGGAATTTTCCCGGGCCAACCAAGGCTCATTCTCGGCCCTCTTCCCGAGGGGTACTGCTTCAGGCCGACCAGGGCCAACACGCCCACTGCTGACAGCAAAATCACACCTTCCATTAGAGCAAGCCTCTGATTGGTGGGTAGAATCAGCCCATTCACACCTTCCATTAGAGCAAGCCTCTGATTGGTGGGTAGAATCAGCCCACATGGGCTTAAGGCAAGGATGTGTGGAATCAACCGGGCCAGGCTGGGGCCAACTGGGGCTACCCGGCCCGGGCCGACCCGGTACAGATGGGAATGGCCCATAAGGGAAGCTTGGAGCCTTCAAATCAGCTAAAGTTAGCAAACACTCATCTGCACGGCTCAGAAACCTTCTGAGAGTCTGTTGGGATTTTAAGTATTGGCAAGCACAAAATCTTCTTTGAACAAGGACAGCTTTACATGGAACTACTATGCTGTTATTTAATAAAATGCACATTTGGAAGCAACCCAAAAGCTGCTGATCTGGATTCAATGTGCTTGTGAAAATTTGTACTATATACAAAACAAAAATGTTGTTAAAAACAGCCAGTCTGCTTAGCCATGAGTTCTGCCTTTAATAAAAAGTTAAATTGATTCTTTTAATCTTTTTGGGCCATTGCTTGTTAACTTGGAGGCTTTTCCCTTGAGAGATCTGAAGCTAAAACTAATAGCGCTGCATCCAAATTGTTCCTGAGCTCTCAGCAGGATTTCTGCTCCTGAAGCTCCACGGCTCTGCGGCTACCAGAGGGGCAGATTACAGCTTTGTGCATGCTTTCTGCTATCTGCAACCTGCGCCATGGGTGGTTTTCACACCCACAGAGTGGATCAGTTATCCCGTCGCAGTCAACTCAACAGGACTGGACGATTTTTAAACAGTCATAAAATCAATGAAAGAGGGCGTGTCCTTTAACCTTCTGCAGAAGACTTTTAGACCATCTTTGCTCTAGTTCAGTAGTAGCTGTTTCAACCAAGGAAATACTTCTTTAAATTTGACAAGAGCAAGAAAGACAAAAAGTTTCACTTTACCAAATCTGACTTGCTTGGTGGTTGGTGCTGTTTTCTACCGAGCTGGCGTGTCGTGTTCATCGCTAAGCAGCATGCCCTGAATCTAAGAGTGCCCTAAGGCTGTTCTGATGTGGATGAGATAAAAACATGGAACAGCTGTTTTTGCTTGGATGTAGAAGACACTGGTTAAACAATAATAATAATAATAATAATGCATTGAACTTATATAGTGCTTTTCTAGACACCCAAAGACGCTTTCACACACTCTCATATTCACACACTGCTAGTGATGGTAGGCTACTTGTAGCCACAGCCGCCCTGGGGAGGTCTGACAGAGGCGAGGCTGCCATTTGGCGCCGTCGGCCCCTCTGACCACCACTAACACAGGCAAGTTGGGTGAAGTGTCTTGCCCAAGGACACAACAGCAGGATACCCCTGGCGGGAGCTGGAATCGAACCCATGACCCTCCGATCATGAGGCAACCCGCTCTACCACCTGAGCTACTGCTGCTTATTTAATATTTACCATTCTGTTTGCAAGGCATTCATTAAACTCCATTTTTTCCCCATTTTTACAAAATTAGAAAAAAATAAAATATAACAAGAGATGAGAGGCAGAAAAAATTGTGCGTTTTATGAATGGATGACCCCATAAAAACACTAGAGGTCAACTGGATAAACCATATGCATTCATGTTTCTCACACAGCAAAATAAGATTTGCTGTTTTTATTGTAAATCTTTACAATTTGTGTCTTTTTGGGACAAAGCAAAGCAATCAAAGGTTGAAAAGTTGCCCGATTATATCAATAAATAAACAGGCTAACACATGTGAGCTTGTAGCGATAAATCCTTGCTTAGGATTCCTTTTTCATGTCCAGTGTAGTGGTCTCCACTGAAGCATGAGAAATACAACTCCTACTAGTTGTAATGCCATGTCTGGTCATTTGTTTGCTATGGTTTTAGCTGGCCAATGATGTTTTGTACAACGTTTGACCCCAATAGATCTGCATCACCAGTAAAACCCATCAGCTGCATGAGAGTCCTCCAAATGTTTGTAGGCTATTTATTGAGTGTATATTTCTTCATTTTACCTTCAAAGGTTTGGGAAAAGAGCAGCATGTACATATATTTTTATATAGAAAGAGAAACAAAACAAACTAATGAGACTTTGTGCTTAAATAAAGGTTAAAGATCATTAAATTCTTCAGTTCTTTAGAAGCTGTGCTTAGTTTAAAGGATCTAGTCTCTTTTTATGACCAAAGTTCGGAAACAAAAAGAGTTTAATTCAGACTGAGCTGAAGAGCAAAGTAGATTACCACTATAAACTCCATTCTCAATCATTCCACTGCAGTTCAATCAAACACGGTCAATGTTATGTCTCCCATGTTAAAACTAATACTGTATTTAAATAAATGACAATATTTGGAAGATTAATACTGGAAAACTCCCAGAATTGTAAACTAGAAATTCACAAGAGAGCTGGTGAAAACAAATGCAAAGAACATGGCATGATGCTGTAAACGTAAGGATCTGACATCTGACTGAGGATGCCAGAGGACTATTTAATGGTTAGGGAGATGATTTCTGAGTGAAGGCAGCTTTGGTTAATTAACAGATGAAGGTTTGGTGGCAACATGCTGACTGAGTGGGAAGTGGATGGGAAACAATGAAAAGTGACAAGGGAAACTAAAGAACCAGAGAAAAAAGAAAAACTATGAAAAAATAAATAGGTTTAAAATAAAAAAAGCTAAAGTAAAACAGTGGAAAAGCACCATACCATGACAAGCAATTCACCAACAGCAACACCACAATGAATCCAATTTTAAAGAAATGTGTACGACTCAGTTTCACCATACGATTAGTCCAGGAGAAGTATTTATTTAATAGATTCCCAATGAGATCAAAACCCTCTTTTCAAGAGAGATAAAGCAGCAAATATCAAATCCCATTTACAAAGATTACACAATAGAACACTGGCAAAAAATACAAAGAACATATATATTATTGCTGGATATGCTACAGCTAGCTGTAATGTATTAGCCTAGTGAACTAGACCAAATTCTTGCATTGTAAAGAATGGTCTAGGCATGCTCCATTGAAACCTCAGCAGCTCCTACCAGGACTCTGGCTAGCCAATCACAGCTCTCTAGAGGGGTTTCAAACACATAAAGAGCTGTGATTGGTCCATAATGGTGGGCCAATCATAGTGCTCTATCTGCCTAGTGAACAAATCACAGAGCTTTATCCGCTTTGTGGGCCAATCAGGGCACTCTATATGCCTGGTGGGTGGGATGATGCAACAGAGTGAAACAAGAGTATGTCACATTCATTGTCCAGTGGAATGTGGAGATCATTTGAAAGACAACGGTAGAACCCGCCCCACAACCGAGAGCCGTCAATGGAGCGTGGCCAGATTAAATAATACATTTATTTAGTCTGGCTTGCCAGGCTAGTAATGTATAGGATAATGGAACATCATTTCAACAATTCACTTTAAAGGTGTGGAGCACTGAAAAATATCTTTTAATGATTATTTTTTATACAATTGGTCAGAGTTTTTCTTGCAGGCTGAACATGAAAATAGTCTCCTACACCTATCTCCTGCGTTAGCTTCTGATATAAATAGACAGTGAAACTGTAGGTTAAGAAAATCCTGACAGATCTACTTCACACTGTCACTTAACATTCATGGATTCACCCATCTTGACTCACAACGGGGAAGGCTGTTGTTGGTTTAGCGTCCAGGAAAAAGCAGAGAACCTCTCGGCTAGTAGAAGCTAACTGCTAGCATTAGCTACTCCACCACATGGCAAAACTCCTCCAGGCTTGTGTTATTTGTGGAGAAAAAAATATCAACATTGCAAAGTAAATGGAGTCAGTAGAGTTGCTGTTAGCCAATCAGAGGAGAGATGTCCAAATATCAGGAAATAAGACTCCAAATCATCTGAAGCTCTCCTCTGATCTGACATTCTTCTAAATCCTGAAACAGGGCTTTTTGTACCCAGCGTACAACTTACAAGGCATTCAGGCCTACTACAAGAGGCCATGCAAATGTATTAATTACACGACTGAACCACAATGTTGTGTCTACCAATAGAGGGCAGTATAGGATAGGAGAACATAGGTTGGAGGAGAGGATGTGCGACTTGAGGGATGCCTGATGCTTGGTATGCTTGACGCATTCACTTTCCGCTTGGTGATGCGGCTCGCGGATGGAACTCGCTTCACATCTCGCAGCGTTTATGGTTCGTGCGGCTTGTCTCTGCGGGGAGCCAATATTCTCCCAAACTGTAGGGGGCAGCATGGAGCTCTACAACATGCACCCAACACTACACCATAGTAGAAGTAAAAATTACTGTTGTTTACAACATGGCATTCCAGCAGTTTTAACAGCGTCCTCGTCTTTTCCGACAGTGCGAGCTATTTCTCTCCAAGAATTATTAACAACATTTTGATCACTGTGATCTTTGAGAGCTGAATCATACAAATGTCTGTATTTACGAACCTCTGCCTTACTAGTTCATGCCAGTCCGCCATGTTTTTCCGCGTCCATCCATCCGCGTGGTTAGAAAATTTCCTAGGTGCGCGGTGCGGAAAGTTTGGGCCGTGCGGAGGCGCGGTGGAGGGGCGTGGTTGTTAAAATGAAGCAAATTTGCCGCGTGGAACCGTGCGAAGCTCGCGGACGCGTCAAGCATAAACCAAGCATGACTACTACATGTGACACAGATTAAATTTGGAAAGCTTGGACAAGAAATCCTGGCTACTTGTGCTATTTCCTGGTACAACAGCCAACCTGAACACACACCTTTAAAACTTTTGTGTTAGGCTTTATTATGTAATGTCATCATCCTCTCCTTCATCCCATTATGACTAGCCATTAGCATGTCAATCTAGTAAGAAATAAAGACTATTTTAGAAAACTGAGTTGAAGTTGTGGTTTAAGATCTGTGTTATAAAAGACAAACTAGACAGAAATGAAAAGTCACTCACTTGAAAAAAAAAAACATGCAAATAATAAACAACGAGGGTATGCCACCACAAGCCCTAGATAACAGGTTATATTAACAGTTCCTAAAATTTCCATCAAATTCAGGGAGAGTTTTTGTAACGGGGAGAAAGTAAAACAAAAGAGGAAAAGCAAAAAGAGGGGAGAAAGAAAATCAGAAAAAAGACCAAGCTGCCTCAGCACACAATTTTACAAACTCATTCTGCTTGGGGGGCTGTTGATCGTCGCACTGCACAAAAAGGAATAACCGAATCAATGATCCTTAACGTGAATTTCCAATCGACACAGTCACACTGTGGCAGCAACTTTGGGAGTGCAACAAACTTCTCAGGACGACTCACATTTCCATTAGCATATGTTCAGCCAGACATTTTATTGCCTGCCTCAATTTTTTTATTGCTCCAGCAGATGTTCTTGTGGCTATCATCAAAGAGATTTATGCAAGCTGATTACAGCCAAAGAGTCCCCAGAAGTGAATAAACATATTCAGGCCGGAAATGGAACCAGCCGCCGTCTGCAGGGTCTTCTCTGCTTAAGTCCTTAGTTTCACCTCCATCAGAACAGATAGTGGGAAAGTGCTGGGATAGAAGAAGAAAATCTGACATTTCCATTTAAAAGTTTATTTTATCAAATTAATTTTAATTCTCCTGTTCCTCTACAAGCTAACGTGGCTAAACTTTCAGAGGTCCCTCATATTTTTTATACATTTGCAGTAGTACAGTACAGTCAGGACAGCAGTAGCTCTGGAGGTAGAGCGGGTTACGGGTTAGTCAGAAGGTTGCAGGTTTGATTCTGGCTTTCACCAGAGAATGCTGCTGTTGTGTCCTTGGGCAAGATGGTTGACCTGACTTGCCTGCTGGTGGTGGTCAGAGGGACCGGTGGCGCCTGTGTTTGGCAGGCCTTGCCTCTTGCTTGATAACCTCTGTAATTGTGCATCAGCTCCCGTCGACCCTAGTGAGAATGTAGTAGTTTAAATGATGGATGGACACATGGATATATGGATGGATGGATGGATGGATGGATGGATGGATGGATGGATGGATGGATGATGGTTGGATGGATGGATGATGGATGGATGGATGGATGGATGGACGGATGGACAAGAGCCTTTACAGCTTCTTCAGTCTTTATAGGGTGACTTTTGGGTCGTGAGGCATGAATGTTATCTTGATTCTAGTTTTAACGTCAGAGTTCCCTCTGAGCAGGTAAAGTCTCCTAGTTGTGAGAAAAAAAACCCTGCACAGCAGTTTCCTTCCAGGGGAGAAATCTGCTTTCATCATGAAGTTTTCTTTTAACGTTAACAAAGACTGATTAAAACATGAGAAATGTGATTCTTGTAGCACAGTTGGATCATGAGTTGGATCCATTGATTCTCTGATGGAAGGTGAAAGGGACTTTCATCAGTGTGGTGACACCTCACTAAGACAAGTCTAATTTTTACCTAATATTCAGATTATCACTTGAAGCCCTTTAGGCAAAATACTTTTATAAGATTATTTGTTTATTTTTTGTTTATTTATTTTTCCCATGTCCTGTCAGTGAAGCAATTTTCAGTGATGCTGTGAAGCAAACAGAATTGATGTCTGAATGCTGGTAACAAGCCTTACAGATTTACTCTCGGGTGGAGCATCAAAGCTTCTGCTTTTATGTCATGCCTGATACTTAAAACTTTATTGTTATTGTTTTTTAATGCTTTGTGATTCCGACCAGACACGGAGTCAGAGGTGAAAATAGAAAAAAAAATAAACAATCAACGATGAACAAGAGACTGCTTCTAGACCTGTAGAAAGAGAAAAACAAAAAAAAAAAAAAAAACAAGGGGACACACACCAATACAACAGGAGCAAGCTATCACTGTGTCAACCTGATGAGGAAATAAAAAAAATTAACATTGTTTTACTGAACAATCACACGGTAATAACTCACAGTGCATTTTGTGCCAACCACAGCCTTAAGACATGTGTTGAATGTGCCCAAGTCCATACTTATGAGAGCCCCATGAGAGCACCTGTGTGTGTACACACGCTTGTCTATGTAAGGTTTCTCTATAGGAGCATCCAATAGAGTGTGAGGGGCCACAGATCTGCCCCCCAAAGATGCGTAGGAGATGGAAGGAGCTCCAAAACCCAAAGATCCAGGAACTGCCCCTGAACGCAGGGACCCCAGGGAGACTGTAACCAGAAAAGCCCCAGCCCCCTCTCGAGAGGTGCAGAGGATTGCTCCAGGGGGCCACAACCAGAAGCTGGCAGAGCCCCATGAGATATTAGCGGCAAGCCAACAGGCCCGCCCGCAGCCTCCCACCCCCTAGCCGGCCGAGCCCGGGACCCAGCGATCCAGGACCCAGGGGCGACCACCCCCGCCGGGGACCCAACAGAGCCCAGGGACTGAGATCCCACCAGGTAGCCACTGGGATCAATGAATCTGTAGCCTTTTGAATGTCATTGTTTTCATCCAATTATAGTGCACATGCGTACAACGCTGGGAGGCAAAACAACGTCTCCAGCCATTATCCAGAGCTGCATCACCATGATAACAAAATAAAACAGGGAATTAGATGTTACTACTTTAAATCATCTAATACATCTTTGTGCAGATGATTAAAACATGCACATCTCAAAGCTAACGGGTTTAAGCACAAAGCTTCTAGATCCGTCTAAAATAGCTAACGAGCAGTGGGGACGAAAGAATCGGCCACCTGGACTTTACACAGCTGAAGCAACAAAGGAGTAACCGGATCTTTGGTGTGTTCTTGCTGTGCTTAGTTTCTAATTCCATTGTTGTTTCTTTTTTAAAACACAGAAAAGTTTTTTTTTTACTGATGTCGAATGACAAAATGTCAGTAATCAGAACATTATATCACGAGCAAATACGATAACTGAAGAAAAAGACCATTAACAAGAGGGCACACACATACAACATACTTTAAAGACCTGCGGATATCCGACATGGGCGATAAACAAAGGAAAACAAAAAACAACAACAGAAAGAAAAGAACAACCACAACCAAGAACCAGAAACCCAGAAAGACAACAACCAAAACCAGTGATAACCCTACCATTGTCATGTTTGAAGGCAATTTCTTAAACCACGACATGAGGAATCACCACCAGGAGTTGGAAGGTATGTAAAAATGGTTTATTTGTATAGTGAGGTAAGAGGTTGCTTACGAGGGACAGGAAATGGATCCGTTGGGTTCTGAGAGAGGACGAGGTCAGAGTCTGTGACAAACGTGACAGGATAATGAGGAAGGCAAAAGGGCTTACGGTTTCCTGGATGATCCAGGTTCTTCGGGGAGGGTATGCCAGGCCTGGCCGAGCAGGGAGACCGAGGAGCTGCAGGTGGGCAGGTGAGTCAGGTGATCAGGGGCAAACGGCGGGACTGGAATGTTGTCCATTTTCATACCCTAAATCAGGGGTCTGCAACCTTTTCCCATCAAAGAGCCATTATTACCTGTTTCCCACAGTAAAGAAAACACTGGGAGCCACAGCAGAGAGCTGCTTTGACAATCACAACAGGTGACAGCAGCCAATATCGGTCGCTCCTGTTCATCAAAGTTATCTTTCAACAGAAGATAAATGGATGCAGAAGTTGTCGCCCGTCTCTGCTTACAATATTTTGATATTTTTCACCCTGTTAGTGGTTTTACTGAGCAGGTGCCACTTTTGTCAAAAATATTCGTTTTTCAAGCAGGTTTAAACTGTTGATACAAATCCAAGCTCTGTCACGTTTGATTGTTGTAATTAAACTTTGTAGGTGGGGAAGGTCAGAAAAGGATCCAATCAGTTTGTTTTTCCCTCATTTACAGTGATGGAGATAACGGCGCGGTGCGCCTGGCTCTGGTGTTAATCAAGTTTAATTTTATCTCTTTGCAACAAATTTCACAAGAAAACTAAACCGTTAAAAGCTGGGCTTGTGTTGACCGGATAGTTCCCATATTTGACCATTTATTTTGACGGAGAAAGAATAGAAAGAATTACCCCGACGCATGCAGACAAACTGACATGTTATTCTACGCACATCGCAGATGTAGCTATGTCGCTCAAGAAAAGATTCCCATCTGAACATCTGAGCTGGACACTGCTCAGCGCAGCTCGCTGTCAGCGCGTACGTACAGTGCACAGCGAGCTGAAGATGTGGAGAGGGGATTGGTCACAGAACCAGAGCGCATGCGGGAAGATTCCTCCCACTGAAGCGAGTGTTTTCCAAACCCTGTCTCTCAGAGGGACTTGTCACTTAGAAAATGTTCCCCGATTATGAAACTTTGGCTGAATAGCTCTTGTTCCTGTCTCCAATGTGGCGACACATCCAGGAGCCGTCTGAGGAGAAGTCCAGAATCTCACATCCTCTTCAGCTCAGAAAGCGCATGTGATTACGCACAAGCGTGACCCGTCAACCCGGTCTCTCAGTAAGACCGGGTTGGAACTGTTCAGGTTTACACAGACAATCTTTACATTTAGAATTGGCATACAGATGTAAAATTAATTCAGTAAAATATAAAGCATTTTATTTAAATATCCATTCGTTATTTTACAAGCACTGAGAGCCGCATGGATGGAAGAGCCTCATGCGGCCCCAGAGCCACGGGTTGCCGACCACTGGAATAGATGAATGGAACCTGGAAGGATCAAGAGGACAGAGCGAGTTACTGGCCAGAAGGGCAGGAATGGGAAGGCAAACAAATTCTGATATCTTTCAGGAAAGATCAGGGGGCTAGGAACTACCCAAGACTGAGTATCATCTGGCACTGGCGAGTTGTCCTGCCGCTCCTTAAATCTCCTGACCACTGATGAGCTGATTAGACACAGCTGAGCTCTCCAGGCACACCTACCTGCAAACAAAGCTCAGACAAGGATGGTGAGTTCAGCACAGAGAATGACAACCATACATCAAAGGCATAACAGAGAAAATAAGAGCAACAATGAAAAAAACACAACATAAACACACCAACAAAACCATACACAACAGTTAGAAGCAGACTAGTACAATAATTCATTGGTGGCCTCATGGAGGGGGCCATCGACTAGCACACTGCTGCTAACTACTTAAACATTCTCTCTCCCCTGATAATAACTTTTTGGTTTCCTTGACTTTTGATGTGCTAATACTAGTTTATCCGTTTAATTATAGATCCACTAGGATAAATACAATAAAGTTTATCTTTCACCAAATAGAATATTTACTAAGACATCATAATATAACTGTAGACACATTACGTGCGTGTGTGTGTGTGTGTGTGTGTGTGTGTGTGTGTGTGTGTGTGTGTGTGTGTGTGTGTGTGTGTGTGTGTGTGTGTGTGTGTGTGTGTGTGTGTGCTCTGTCTTCTCGATCCCCAGTGAGTCGTGGAGGATGGCTGCTTATACTGAGCCAGGATTCTCTGGAGGTTTCTTCCTATTAAAAGGGAGTTTTCCTCTCCACTGTCGCTTTATGCTTGCTTAGTGTGAGGATTGCTGTAAAGTCACTGACACTAGTCAGTGACTTGATGCAATTTGCTGGGTTCCTTATATAGGAAACGTTATTTCTGATTGGCTTAATGAACTGTGAATTGGAATGTTTATTGTTAATGTGAAGTGCCTTGAGACGACTCTTGTCGTGATTTGGCGCTATATAAATAAACTTGAATTGAATTGAATTGAACTAGTACACCTAAAAGACAAAGTACCAGCTAGACTTAAATGTGGAGTCGTTTACAAAATCTCATGCAAACTCTGCAATAAAACATACATAGGAGAAACCGGACGCCAACTCAACACACGAACAATAGAACATAGAAAGGAGTGCGAGAGAGAAACAAGTCGAAAACACACAAGAGCACCAAAACAAGAAGCAGAAAGTACAATAAAGAAGTCAGCTGTAACAGATCACTGCACAAGGGAAAACCATGTAATGGACTGGGACAACACAAGGATCATAAACACCGAACAACAGAAATACAAAAGATGGATAAAAGAAGCAATAGAGATAAGGAGACGTGGATGTGGGACCATGAACAGACGATGGAGTTTACTCATTGGATCGTGCATGGGACTGCATCGTCGGTGAGGGGAGAGCGGGCAGCAGAGGGTGACAACGTCCTCTGCTGCCCGTGGACAAATGGGGAAGGAAGTGACGCCACCATCAGCGTCAGCTCTGAGGATGATTTGCAGTCAGTAAACAAAACTGTCAGCAAGGTAAAAAAAAAAAAAAAACATTTTCTGGAATTAGTAGCCGGATCTCTTCTGTGGGTTAAGGTTGAAGGACTGCCAGGACACTGTTCATCTTTGGAGATGAACTGATTCTCTGTTTATTTTGATGAGCACCGTAAACAGCAACACAAAACTAACAACATTAAAGGCTGCCCTCTCCCACAACACAAGAACAAATGGGCCGATCTCAGGAGAGACGAACAGTTCATGAATAAATAACTTTTATATAGTTGACATACCTGACACACTCAGTAAACCAATGACATCAAAGGCTGCTTTCTCCAATTACAAAACATATTTTTTGTGATTGTATCAAAAGAAGCTAATTTAACCCGTTTACAAAGGCGTACAAGTCATTAGATGGCTATAGCTTGTTTGTGTTTTATTCTGTTATGATACTTTGGCACAACAATGTGGATGTCCAGCCCCTCTTCATGGCTATTAACCATTGCCCTCTGCATATTTTATCAGCTAGAAAACTGTGAAATTTTATGTTACTGTCCTTTTTTCCTCTATTTGTTCCATCCACAGTTCTGCAAGTGGTAACCATGTGATAGATTTGATTTTGCAGCTATTTAGCATAATTCGTTGACAACTGACAGATAATAACAGTATTCAATGGGGGAAGACCATCTTCTTGCCCTCCGGCCAAAAGCTGGGGGTGTCACATGTCTAGTTGTCCTGCCTGGACTGCACTCCTTCTGTTCTCCATGTTCCAGTCCCGTGGACAGCTCCTGAGCCCAAGGAGAGCATTTCTCCTGCTCTGTGGGATTCAGCACCACGGACAGTGCCCATACAGGCTTCTGCTTCTGCCCCTTCTCCCTCTGGCTGCAGCCTGCACAGCTGATCCCAACCAGTGGTCATGAGTGGAGCCTTCCAAAGGCTGCAGTCTGCATGAGACTCCGTGGCCTCTGATCATGTTTTAAGTCCGCCTAGAGCTGGTGATCTTGTTGGCTGAATAACTGTTTTAGAAAACTCCCTTTTAATGGGAATGTCCTGATTTTTTTTCTAGTGTTACCTGCTACAGAACGATGCAGACAGTATTTGAGTTTGCGACTAACTTTAAGAGGCTTTGTTAGTTGTTAAGCTCTTATGGTGGTTTTGTTGATGGAGTACTTGAACCCTCATAGGTTTGATTGATTATGAATCATTTGTTTATATTAAAATTGTTGTTGTCCTTTACGCCCTCTGAGTTTCTCTAGTAAATATGAACTCATGTAGATAAATAATTTACTTATGGCTAATTCTCACACATTCTTTTTTTAGTGCAACGCCATCCTTTACTTACCACCACCAGGTTGTAACACAAATCTGTGCTTTACTTGACCTCTGGATCCACCAAAAAGTCTCCATGGGGCTCTTGATATTTATGGTTGTAATTAAAGTTGTAGTGCTTAACTGAAGATGGTGTAAATGTTTATCAAGAGCTGTTGTATGAGTCGCTTTGCAGTTTTAGAGATTTTAACATTTCTAACATAGCAGTGATCCTGAAATTTGCAGATGACACCACTGTCATTGGGCTCATCCAGGATGGTGATGAGTCTGCTTATCAGCGAGAAGTTGAGAGGCTGGTGGTCTGGTGTAGTCAGCACAATCTTGAGCTTAACACCCTTAAGACTGTGGAGATGGTCGTGGATTTTAGGAAGCTTCCCACAGTGCTGCCCCCCCTCACAATATCCAACAGCCCAGTGTCAATGGTGGACTCATTCAACTTCTTGGGAACTATCATTTCCAGGGATCTGAAGTGGGAAACAAACATCAACTCCATCGTCAAAAAGGCTCAGCAGAGGATGTATTTCTTACGGCAACTAAGGAAGTACGGCCTACCACAAGAGCTGCTGATCATCTTCTACACTGCTGCAGTCGAATCCATACTTTGCTCATCCATCACTGTCTGGTTTGTATGAGGCCAGAACAGTCTCAATAAGAATTAAGTCACACAACGTTTTCCACAAATGCACACGTTCATTCGGAAATCCACATTCTGTGTTTCACAAATATAATTCGGAGGAACACAAATGCACACGCTCATTCGGAAATTCACACTCTTTGACTCATAAATATAATGTGAAAAAATAAGTCACGCAACATTTTCCACAAATGCACACGCTAATTCTGAAGTTCACACTCTGTGGTTCACAAATATAATTTGTAAGAACACTTGTAATATAAACTCAGATCATACGAATTGCTGAATGTGCATTTACGAACAGCTTCTCATTTGTGAACCTTTCTGCGTTTGTGAGTGAAATCTGTGTGGTGCATTCACGGACAGCTTCTCATTTGTGAACCTTCCTGCATTCGTGAGAGAAATCGGTGTGCTGAATTTTGAGACTCTCCTAACGTCGCAGGTCAACAAACGTCACCATTGGCTAATGAACCTGTCAATCAAATATATGCTTCTGCCAGGGCTGTTCGCTTTCAGCCAATGGCTCCTTATGTTACAGAACAGATCTGCTGTGCGCATAAGTCGGACACAATTTCCTGCATGTGTAGCTCGGGGGTGACGATGGATGAAGATATCGCGTTAGCGTTCATACTTGTTTAATTTTCAATTTTAATTCTGGTGCCTGTTAGCAGCTGAAACACATCATCACGTGCTTGTGGATATCAAATATCGAATATGAAAACATGACTGTAATAATAAGTAAAGGTTAGCAGCTGTAGCTTCAGTGTGCTCATAGGAAACATGACAAAAGAACACAAACCACATTTCTCTTTATGGCCTATATAGTTGTCATCATTAACGTTACATGATTTACAGAATACATGTGACCAACTAACATTTCATGTTCTACCACCGGATGTTTGGATCAAAATATGAACCAATCAGATCTTAGATCAGGTGAGAGCCAGGCGTTTCCCATCATGCCCAAGGTTTTGCAGCCAAGGGAGAACAACTGCAGCGCCTTGCTCCAAAATCTGCGGCCGCCTTGATCTCAAGTGGTTATCGTTGCCTACGTATGCATGACGTCAGAGCAAGTCGGCGTCAAGTCGGACACAAATCTAACCGGTTACATTACATTACCAACGCTCCACCATATGGGTGGCCTCTTAATAATCTTATTCAGAAAAATTATGCATTTTTACTAAGTGAAAGCAAACCCGTTAGGGGCAGAGACCTCTTGAAGCTCATATTAAACATTGTCTGCAGAGAAGATAAGAGAAGCTAGTAAATCATCAGGCCTATTCCATGGGAGTGACTCTGAAAAGGAGCAAAAGCTCCAGGTCTTTATCTTGGCAGGTGTCTCTATTCTCCTGTGTTCAGGCTTTTGGTTACATCAGTTACTTTTCCTTTTAATGAGCTGCATATATTTCTAACACAGCCTTCAGTGACATCAAGAAAAAAAACTTTTTAATTGTAAAAGACATTATTCTCATTCTAAGAACAAATTAACAAACTGTGTGTGGGTATGTGTGTCCAGATGCAACTTAACACAGACTCAGAAGCATAGAGAATCTTCTCACAACACCTAATCATCCCTTGATCAAAAAACCAGTAGATAGAATCTTGTCATGTTATTCCATTTAATAAGTAGATGGACGGAGGTATAGTACAAGTTTTCAAGTGTAATGAAGATGATCGCAGGGTAACACAGTTCCCCTTAAATGTTGAGCAAAAATTATGAAACGAGACAAAATTCAAACAATAACATGTAAAAATAAATGGATCTCCTGATAAGTAGGTGCTTCACCTTTAAATGTTATTATTAGAGCTGGATACACAGGAAGATGCATGTTACTAAACCAACACTAGTAATGATAGCACATTTACATTTTGAAGAATTGTAGCATAGATGAAGTGAACAGCAGCCTTTTCAAATACATTCCTGGTCTAAAATAAATCAGGCTGACAAAGACTTTAAGGAAATACACAACTATAAATGAATTTAGACATCTATTTTGGGGTCTATCCTTTAGCATTTCATATTTACAACGGCAAATCCCTTGAATAACAATATACAGTACATTAACCTTAAAATGGACCACTCCTTCACTTTTTTACTTCCTTCCTTCCTGTCTCTTTATTTTCTTTCTTCCTAACTCCCTACCTTCTCTCTCCTTCCTTCTTCACACATGTAATCATCTAGCCTCAAGTAAGTTCTCAACATACTGGACAGTGTGAAGATATGTGTCCACTCCCAAAAGAGTCTGAATGTTTCAACGGATTAATGTTGTCCTGCAGTTCCAAAATGTCATGATCTGTAAGAGGACTGTCCAGTACAGGGACATTGATCCCAGGATGAGGTTCAGTCATGCATCCATTCTCCTCCCATTCAATCTCTGGTGTCGGTATACCCTGGAAAAGGAAAGTGTGTATGAGCATTGTGCATAATGAATCTCAAGAAAACACATTTAATAAAGCCCTATCATGACCTTTTAACAATTACTTAACATCAATGATGTCAGGCAGAACCTAGCATCTCCATTATTTCATAAATTATTATTTTTTTAATTAATGGGCTACTTTTATGTTAAAACAGCAGTGAGAATATCACATCTGGAAGGTCTAATGCCTTGCATTTTGAACTTGCAGATGTGTCATGACTTTGTAATGTCATGACATTATAGTTGAGTGTCCATTTCAGTAGAGGTGCACACAAACAGAACTGTAATTTCAACAGCCATTTTGTCTTGAATCCAAGAAGCATAGAGCAGAGGTAGATTATCAAAGTGTTGAACATTTGATTTTTAGTTAAGGATCAACTTGACATGTGATCAGTCATTTTAACAGAACATACATTTGCCCCTGGATCAGAAACAGGATTCAGAGCCTGGCCCAGATGCCACAGCTGATTTGGTGTCATGTTTTCCTCTGTCCTGATTGGATGGTTGTCCCACGCATCTCTAAAGACATCCAGGCTGGCCTGGATGCGAGACAAGAAAATATAGTGGCAACAAAACATGTGAAGGATGTTACTGATGTCGAGCAAGTCTTGGTCTTCCAGAGAGTGCAGGATGTTGTAATATAGACCAGTAACACTCATGAAGACATCACGCCACAGGCGCTCGATCCTGGATTTGGAGGGGGATTAAATAAAAGAAAATTATAATATACACACACATTTACATGTCCATACATCCGTTTTCAACTTGAGTTATCTTTTGAATGGTCGCAGGAGGACTGGTGCCTATCTCTAGCAGTCACAGTGTGAGACGAAGGGTGCACCCTGGGCAGGTCAACAGGCACAGGCACGCGCGCACAGACACAAAGCTTCCAAATTAGGTTAAACTCACCGTTGATTGTGTACACTTTTTCCTGCAATGAAGCTGTTGGTGTCAGTTCCACGAACTGAGAACATTAATTATGCAACACCTACCTACATTTTCTCCGCCATGATCTCCTCTCACCATGAAAAAAAAAACATTAGAATCTTGCTTCAAACATTTTTAATGCACATCTATAACAATCTACATCAATTTGAGTCTCACAGAAATTTCCTTATGTACCTTGCTACTAAGTGAGTAAACAATGTGGCATTATTAACCCTCTGCTGGGGAAATATTTTTTGAAAGAGGGAAATGTTCACCCCCCCCCCCCCCCCCCCCCCCAATAGATTTTACTATATGACCTCAAATGGCATGTTATCTTTGGTCAATAACACACTTTAGGCAAAAGCAGATTTGTAACAGGGTAACAGAGGGTAAAGTTGGGAATAACATGAATACCTCAGAGGAAAGCCATGCTCATTCACAGCTTCACTGAAGAAGGCAAGGTGGGTGTCTGCCTGGTTGTTGTCAGCTACCTTCAGGTACATGATCTATGTAATTCAAGCACAAACACTCTCATATGACACATTTTTATAGGGGTCAAAACAATCAATTACCAAATGAAAGGTACAACAGCCATACAATAACATGTTAGATAATTAAATAAGTTAAGATCTGTGAAAACCAAAAATAGCAATTATCTTCTATGAAAATATCTCAGTTATTAACGTTCATGCTTTGGAGCAGAAAAAGTGCATGACAAATATTTCAAGCTCAGTTCGCTCCACTCTGATGGTCACCTGTTCCAGCCAGATACCTTCTTTCTAGGCGTTCAAAGTCGGAAACTCGCTGAGTAAACTGGGTGCTTAGAGGAGTATCTTCAGTTGTTTAAGACTGAGGGTAACGCTGCACACGCTGATTCGACTAGCATGGATGCTAATGATGTAAACATAAAAGAGGGCTTGCTTCATCTCGCGCGCTAACGCCGCAAAGCACTGTGGGATTAGTAGTCTTATTAGCAAAATCGCCCGGCGGGCCAGTTTAATATTATATATTTGATATTTGATTTCGCGGGGCAAATAAAAATAGACCAAGGCCTTGAGTTTGACAACCGTGGCCTAAAAAATGGTACCTAGAAACGCTAACTAAACAAATGTTCACTTGAGTTTAGCTTGATGTTAAACTAGATGAAGAATGGACCAGACTTCACGTAACGTCTGGACTGAATTTAACATAAAACATTTTACTTGATCATGAAGAACGCTTCTACTCATAATTCTATAACATTGCATAAATTACAACGAGGGAATAAGATAAAACTATTACTCACAGATCGTGACCGGTCCATCCTGCTCTGCCGTGTGAACTGCAATGCGCATGCGCACAGCAGATCTGTTCTGTGACATAAGGAGCCATATGATTGGCTGAATGCGAACAGCCCTGGCAGAAGCATATATTTGATTGACAGGTTCATTAGCCAATGGGGACGTTTGTATACCTGCGACGTTAGGAGAGTCTCAAAATTCAGCACACCGATTTCTCTCACGAATGCAGGAAGGTTCACAAATGAGAAGCTGTCCGTGAATGCACCACACAGATTTCACTCACAAACGCAGAAAGGTTCACAAATGAGAAGCTGTTCGTAAATGCACATTCAGCAATTCGTATGATCTGAGTTTATATTACAAGTGTTCTTACAAATTATATTTGTGAACCACAGAGTGTGAACTTCAGAATTAGCGTGTGCATTTGTGGAAAATGTTGCGTGACTTATTTTTTCACATTATATTTATGAGTCAAAGAGTGTGAATTTCCGAATGAGCGTGTGCATTTGTGTTCCTCCGAATTATATTTGTGAAACACAGAATGTGGATTTCCGAATGAACGTGTGCATTTGTGGAAAACGTTGTGTGACTTAATTCTTATTGAGACTGTTCTGGCCTCATAGGTTTGGGTCAGCCACAAAAATGGACAAATGCAGACTACAGCGTATTATTAAAACAGCAGGAAAAATCATTGGTGCCCAGCTGCCCTCTGTCCAGGAACTGTACATCAGCAGGACCAGGAAAAAGGCAGTGAATATTGTCCAAGATGCCACACATCCTGCATCTACTGTCTTCCATCTCCTCCCATCTGGCAGACACTATAGATCACTGTACACAAAAACTACCAGACACAAGAACAGTTTCTTTCCTTCAGCCATTTCTCTCCTGAATCTGTAGATTCTTTTACCATCCTTTTATTATAGTTTTTAATACTTAATCAGTATGCTTATGGATGTGTGTGTGTGTGTGGGGGGGTATGTGTATATGTATATATGTGTGTGAGTAAATGAACATGTGTGTGGGTATACATGTTCTTATGTGTTTTTAGGTATTTTTATTCTCATTTATTGTGGTTGTTGTATGTTTTAGAGAGCGAACATCTACCGAAGACAAATTCCTTGTAAATGTACTTTTACTTGGCCAATAAATCTGAAATCTGAATCTGATACACTTTAGTCACTTCAGCTCCTCAGCCCTGAAATATTTAAACTCTATTTCCTCGACCATAACCTATTCCAGGAACCCCACTCAATGTCAGCCTCTCGCCTTATTTTGTTACCATTTAAAACCAATTGTTACCAAAATTATCGTTTTGTTTATAAGTGGACAACCACAGCCCCCCCCCGCATTAACACAAATCCAAGTTGACAGTGTGTTGGTAGGAGCTTTAACACCTTCTATTCCCCATGGTCCTTTACCAGCTGGGTCTGTGTTCATTCCACAAACCACCTTGGTCATCTTTTCTGCCATCACCATTAATCATCTCTCTATTCTCCTTTCTTTTCCACCTCTCTGCTCTCCTTTCCTCCCTCTCCCATCCCCCACATCTTCTCCTTTATTTTCCTGCTCCACTCCATATCTGCTCTCCTGCCGCCGAGTGCTCCAGCATTTGTGTAAGTGCTGCAGTGATGAGATAAGACCTACTAGCAAGAATGCAGTAGAGCTGACAAAGAATCTACGGTATACAAATTAGTCAGATACGGCGCTGCTGTGGCACGCCATGTGAATAAAAATGCTATAAGCCATCTTTAGGAGGATTTTAACATTTCAGTTTGCACCATATTTCAGCTTTATGATGTAAGTCCTAATTAGGCCGCTTCACATTATAAGTCCTCACTGTCTTTTTCTTACTCCAGATAATAAAATATACAAATCAACATGTTCCTGTTTCATGATAAAACACAGGTGAGAGAATTAAATGATAATTTCAGCAGAAACAGGTTACTCAGCCACAGGTTGTCTGTCATTACAGGAAATGGAAAAATAACCAGACTATTCCCAAAAATATAAAAAATACATTTTGGGCTTGAGATCAGTGCAATATGGCAAGTGCTTTCATCTGAGACTGAATATTAAAATACCACATTGGAACGTTTGGGCTGGTCTCTGATAAAATAGATCCATATGGCGCTGTACCCTCTTTGGTCTGTTGTAAAGCAATAATTCTGTAAAACTGATTTTATACTCTTCATTCGCAGTATCCTCCGGTAAATGTGTCTGACTGTTAAAAATCATCAACGCATGCAAAAAATTTAGGGGATGTTTTAATTCTATAACATTTAACACAACAAGAAAAAGGCAAATTATGTCATAAAAAGGATTTTTGCAATGATCGTCCAATTTCTGCAGCCCTGACTCGGGCTGTTCGTAGGACTTTCTGTAAATGCTGTTTAGCATTTCCGAAAATACAATGTATTTAGGAAAATATTGTTAATTTTAAAGTCGTTGTTGTCGTCGTCTTCCTCCGCTTATCCGGGTCCGGGTCGCGGGGGCAGCATCCCAACTAGGGAGCTCCAGACCGTCCTCTCCCTGGCCATCTCCACCAGCTCCTCTGGCAGGACCCCAAGGAGTTCCCAGACCAGATTGGAGATGTAACCTCTCCAACATGTCCTGGGTCGACCCGGGGGCCTCCTGCCGGCAGAACATGCCAGAAACACCTCCCCAGGGAGGCATCCAGGAGGCATCCTGACCAGATGCCCAAACCACCTCAACTGACTCCTTTCGATCCGGAGGAGCAGCGGTTCTACTCCGAGTCCCTCCCGAATGTCCGAGCTCCTCACCCTATCTCTAAGGCTGAGCCCGGCCACCCTACGGAGGAAACTCATTTAGGCCGCTTGTATCCGCGATCTTGTTCTTTCGGTCATTACCCAAAGCTCATGACCATAGGTGAGGATTGACGTAGATCGACCGGTAAATCGAGAGCCTGGCTTTCTGGCTCAGCTCCCTCTTCCCCACGACAGATCGGCTCAGTGTCCGCGTCACTGCAGACGCCGAACCAATCTGCCTGTCGATCTCTCAATCCCTCCTACCCTCACTCGTGAACAAGACCCCAAGATACTTAAACTCCTCCCACGCCCGAGATTTTGCCTCGGCAACTGCCACTGCTGCATCCCGCTTGGCTATCCGGTACCTGTCTGCTGCCTCCAGAGACCCACAGACCAGCCACCCCCTGTAGGCCTCCTTCTTCAGCCTGACGGCTCCCCAAACCTCTGGTGTCCACCAGCGGGTACGAGAATTGCCACCACGACTGGCACCGGCCACCTTGCGACCACAACTAGCAACAGCCGCCTCAACAATCGCAGAATGGAACAAGGCCCACTCGGAGTCTATGTCCCCCACTGCTCCCGGGACGCGGTCAAAGCTCTGCTGGAGGTGGGAGTTGAAGACCGTCCTGACAGGTTCTTCTGCCAGGCGTTCCCAGCAGACCCTCACTATGCGTTTGGGTCTGCCAGGTCTAAGCGGCATCTTCCCCTGCCATCTGATCCAGCTCACCACCAGGTGGTGATCAGTTGACAGCTCTGCTCCTCTCTTCACTCAGGTGTCCAAAACATACGGCCGCAGGTCAGATGATACAACTACAAAGTCTATCATCGACCTGCAACTTAGGCTGCCCTGGTACCAAGACGGGCATCCTTATGTTCGAACATGGTGTTCGTTATGGCCAAACTGCGGCTTGCACAGAAGTCCAATAACGAAACACCACTCGAGTTCAGATCAGGCGGGCCGTTCCTCCCAGTCACACCCCTCCAGGTCAAGCTGTCATTGCCCACGTGAGCATTGAAGTCCCCCAGCAGGAAAATGGAGTCCCCTGATGGAGCACTATCTAGCACTTGTCCCAGGGACTCCAAAAAGTGTGGGTACTCTGAACTGATATTTGGTCCATAAGCACAAACAACAGTCAGGACCCGTTCCCCGACCCGAAGGCACAGGGAAGCTACCCTCTCATCCCCCGGGGTAAACCCCAACACACAGGCAGAGAGTCTTGGGGCTAACAAAAAGCCAACCCCAGCCCTCCGCCTCTCACCCGGAGCAACTCCAGCAAAGGAGAGCGACCAACCCCTCTCAAGGACTTCCAGAGTCAATGCTATGTGTCGAGGTGAGTCCGACCTTATCTAGCCGGTACCGCTCAACCTCTACCACAACTTCCTGCTCCTTCCCCGCCAGCGAGGTGATGTTCCATGTCCCAAAAACCAGTTTCCTTGTCCGGGGATCGGACCGTCAAGGCTCCCGCCTCGGTCTGCCACCCGATCCACATTGCACTGGACCCTTCATGTTCCTCCTGCGGGTGGTGGGTCCTGAGTTGCCCATGTATCCGGTTCGGGCTGGGCCCGGCCGGGCCCCATGGGCGAAAGCCCGGCCACCAGGCACTCGCTCACGGGCCCCAACCCCAGGCCTGGCTCCAGGGTGGGACCCCGGTAACCCTCCGGGCCGGGTACTCCAACTCCTTGATAGTTCATCCATGAAAGATCCTCTGAACCGTTCTTTGTCTCACCCTTCACCTAAGACCAATTTGTCATGGGAGACCCTACTAGGGGCACAAAATGCCCAAGACAACATAGCTCCTAGGATCATTAGGGCACTCAAACTCCTCCACCATGATAAAGTGACGGTTCAAGGAGGAGTATATAGTGGAAATTGGAGCAAAGATTGAAAATGCCCAGAACACTATAAAGCATATTCATAAGTATGCCAAGCCTGTAGGTGGCAGTAGTTCCACAAATCATCAGCGTCTTTGCCGCAAAACAGACAAAAACCGTCCTCAACGTCCTCCCTTGCCTGCGTTCTAATTGAGTTTGTAAAAACAAGCTATAGTGAATGTAAACACACATTTTTGTCGTGGGCAGTGATGTTACGATATGTAAAATCATGGTTTACGTAGACAGAAAACACCGACACCGGAGAATTTGCATATGTCTCACCCTTGCAGTTTTTGAACGAATTCGTTTTAGTGCTGTTCATCATCCTTTTCATGTGGATCATGGGTCAAACCAGGGGCGGATTTAGAACTGAAGAAGATCCGGGGCTTAACACATGCGCGCGCACACACACACACATGTGACACGCACTAGTCAACATCATATATATTTGTCTTGTACCACATCATTTTTAATCTGAAGCTACATATTAAGCATATTCAGGGCAGAGTATAGTTCCTGTTAGTGTTTAGTGTGGGATGATAGTAAATATTCCTGCGTTCTTTCTCCCAACAACGTTACCTGATAGTAAGCTAACTTTAGGCAAACCAGCAGCACAACAAATATTTTCAAATAAGACTCACAAACCTGAGTCAACACCAGTCTCCTCAAAGCTGGGGTTCTGTCGTTGTACTTTTGGTCTAAAAAACATCCTTATGTCCATCTTTACTCATGCGTTTCAGGCAGAGACTGTAGAAGAAGCCGGCTGCTGAAGGGCTTCTTCAGTGGTGGAGGCTCAGGCAGGCTGTATACAAATTACTGCCAGCTGCTCCCCCTCTGTTGGACTTTGGTACTGCATGTTACTTCCACGTTTTAGATCTGGGGCTTTTCATAAAACATTCGGGGCTTGAGCCCAAGTAGCCGGGCCTAACGCCGCCCCTGGGTCAAACCGTGGAAAAATCCTTTGTTTTTTGGGATAGCCGGCTACGTGTGTTAGCTTCTGCGATAACCTGCTGTTTACTAATTAAAGTCAGGCCTTTCTAGTTCCTTCTGACCTGTATGAAAATACATACCTCACTGTGACATTTCCTGCAGTATTGTTGGTCAGTGATACTACTGAGTGAAATATACCATGTATATACACACACACACACACACACACACACACACACAGTGTGGTAACTCAGGGATTTTTAAGTGTGAAATGATCTTTGCCACTACGGCCTGTCCTCACACACGGAGCAAATATAAAAGGTCATGTCTTCATACCGCAGAGCTCAGCTTGCACTTCTGCAGAAATGAGCTTCATGCATGGCAGCTTACATTGGGACACCATGAGGATGAGGATGAATATATTTTCTACACCGCCTAAGCAGCAGGTAAAGGAAAGTGAAAAGAATTGTAACATTCTGGCTTTTTATCTAACACACACACTCCCATGTCCGAGGGATGTAGTTGCAACGCTTGACGCTCTGCTTCAGAAGCAAAACACTGGATTTGCCTGTGGATTTTTGATTCTATTTCAATGAACTGACACAGGTTTCTCATTTCTCCACACTGATCTGGCTTTACTCTTGTTTAAATGACCACCACTATAGGTACTACAGCTAGTTAATGGAGACTGAGGCCACCTCACAGAACAAAACTCCGACTTTTACTCCTGGTGATCAGCCAATCAGATCGTTTGAAATGAATAAAGTACTATGAGACATAGCATTATTTAGCAGCATGGTCTGAGATGGCAGTTACAGTATAAAAATTTGAATTCTGCTTCTGCTGCCAAACATGAAGCAGGAAGTATAACACTGCAAGATAATTCATTTTGGAGAGAACGGCCAGCTCTCTAGCCCATGTTAACTCAGGTATTACCTGCTGTGTGGTTCACTGAAAAGCCATTTTTAATTAGTTTTTCTGATTATAATTGGTCACTCTTGAGTTTTTCATACAGGCTGAACATGAAAATAGTCTCCTACACCTATCTCCTGCATCAGCTTCTGATAGAAAATAGACGGTGTCACTCAACGTTCGTGGTCTCACCCATCTTGATTTATGACGGGGAAGGCTGCTGTTGGTTTAGTGTGTAGGAAACAGCAGAGAACGTTTTGGCTGGTAGGAGCTAACTAGCATTAGCAACTCCACCACACGGCAGAACTCTTTCAGCATCTTAGGTGTGTTCTTGCTGTGTCTTTCTAAATCCATGCTTTCGTTCTTTTTTAATGCGGGCCCGCAGATAAACGGAGAAGGAAGTGACGCGCCACCATCAGCGTCAGCCTGAAGAAGCCGGCAGCTGTCGGCGAAACCGTAGCTACAAAAAGGTAAACAAAACTGTTTCTGTGTTTAAAGAACTCTTTCAGGTTTGTGTTATCTGTAGAAATAAAACATCAACATTCCAGAGCAAACAGAGTAAGTGGTAGAGTCGCATTGCTGTCATCCAATCAGAGGTGTGATGTCCAAATATCAGGGAATAAGACTCAAAATCCTGCCGTCCAAGCGCAACACAAATGTGGCTCACTTCTATTTCCTGCAACAGGTGCACCCTATTTTAATTTGACTCTACAAAGGATAGAGATAAAAACATGTTTTTTAAAGTCATGCACTTGATATTTTACTATATTTCCTGTAGTCAATAGTATGAAGGAACAGAAGACACATAAAAGCTCATGAACTCCACTGCCTCAGAGAAGAAGCTGCTCTTCAGTCTTATTGTCTGCGCTTGAGGCTGCTCAGTTGTCTGCCTGAGGGAAAGAGGGTGAATAGTTCATGAGCTGAATGGGTGGGGGTTGCCATTATCGTTGCTCTGGTTCTGCTTATACTGGTTTGAATGTGTTTTTAGAGCAATGTTTTCCAGCTTTGTAGCTTCTGACCCGTTTAAAACACTGGAAGAGTCTCATGACCCCAACTGTGGCTTGTTGAAGTAAATAAACATCACAAATTTTCCATTTAAACATCCAAAGACTCAAACACCATTGCACTGATTTTATCTGTGTTTTACATGCAACAAGTAGACTTTAAACTTAATCTGACATCCTGACATTCATCTTCAGACCCTTCTGTTGCTGTTTCACAACACATAACAGGGTCCTGACCCCAACAGGTCCTCTTTAGTCAGCCTCAGTCCCATTATGACACCAGAACGTGGTGGAAGATGTCAGGATGCTCTCTACCGCACAAAAATAAAAGAACAGCAGCTCCGAGACCAGCCGTTTCAGCTCTTTAGCCGTTGTTGAGCCTTTTGAACAATGCTGGCTGTGCCCGTGAGCCATTTAAGATCAGTGCACGTGTGCAGGCCCAAGTATTTTGCTGGGGGCTTAGTTGTTTGTTGAAAAATGATCCAAATTGTATTATTATTAGGTTGATTTTCATTCATCATTTTAAGATTCCTTCCAAATATTGGTTGTTGACCAGTGATCTGTCCCTTGCTTTTGAATAAAACAATATGTTGCTACCCAAGAGTGATGGAATTTTTACCTTGTCCTCCTCGTGTCGCTCTACAGCATCGATGGCACCCTGCCTAAATGGGTAATGAGGTTGAATGACGAATTACACAGTCAGTTTAACCAAAGGGCTTTGGGCCCTCTTACACTGGACAGATTGCAGAGGGTATGTTAACCCAAATGCTGTGAAAAATCACTGCTTCCTTCATGCCTAATTTCATGAGCAGGATGCCAAGGAGTGGTAGCACAATGGAGCACACGAATTCTGCCAGGATTACTGGAGCAGAAATCAAGCTCAGTAATTTAGCAAACACTTAAGCACAAAGCGAGTGCAGCTGCCCTCCTCGTGCTTAGATAATTGCAGGGTGAATGAAGCCGGCGTGATTGACAGATGAGTTGCAGTAATAAAGAGAGCTGAGGGGAGTAATTGTGAGGCAGCATAAGAAAGGAAAAACAGTAATGAAGGCTTGGAAAAGTTCAAAAGAAAACATATCAAAAATTATCTTTCCGCGATTGTGCAAAATGTGTTTGTTTTTATTTTGCCAATTGACTTTTTGGGGCTTCGTCTGCATGAAACTGTTTTTAAAAAAAAATATTTGAATCAGTGATTTCTAAAGAAAAAACCCATCATGATAAGATTTTAAAGCAACACTGAAGAGCTATTGTTTTCAAATGGTTTCAGTGGTTCTTGAATCAGAACATTTAACAGCGCTCTGCAGCCCTCTTCTGACCAGAAACAGCACTAAGTAATCAATTTTTGGCAAGGGAAATGATCATTTATTGACATTTTTGGGGTGTTTATGAATGTGGAAGACACCCAGCATCCTGTGATGGCACTAATAACATCAAGAGATAATAAATAAAGTAATATTTAGGTCAATGTAACCCTTTACACGTGACCAGGACACTGTAATCAATTTTTGGCAAGAGAAATTATCTTTTTTTGTTGTTGCCATTTTTGGGGTGTTTATGATGATACAGTAGGCAGTATGAGTACAATAACATCAACAGATAATACATAAAACCCTTATTTGGTCAATTTTAGCCTTCATGAAAATCTGAGCGATTCAATCACTTTTTGGCAAGTAAAATGCCATTTTAATTGTCTACAATTAAATCATCAATAAAGAATTTAAAGATATTTTGAGGCATTTCTTATAGGTAAACAGGAGGGTGTAGTCTCTATTTGGCAAGTGACAATCTTAATTTTATGTGCTGAAGTGCTTTTATCTTGTTACTTTTAAATAGAGCAACGTAATGAATAGATAGTAACCTACACAGTGTCATTAAAGCCAAAGCTTGATCAGTTTAAATACTATTTTTCAAGTAAAAATGTGCCCCAAACTAGTTAACTGTGGCTCCATGTCAAGTACTAAAGAAAGCAAGGGGGAAAAAAGTCAAATTGCTGGAGAATTGTTTATTTCCTTTTATACAACGATTACATTCAATACAGGGTGCCATTTTACATTGTTTATTTATTTTTTTAGTATCAAGGCTGTAACATAAAGAAAGCCAGTTCTGACCACAAACCATCTTTCAATCGCAAATATTGCAAAAAGGATTAATATATCCTCGTTGTGAACGTTTAAGACAAATAGCAACACTTAAAACAACTTCCGAACTGGAAAAACTAATATCCGCGATAAATATCTGTTTAAGTACCGGAAGAGGTTATCTCTGCTTTCTGAATGTCCATATTGCTAGATATGCTAGGTTTCAAGGCGAAATCCTGGGGAATTTCGTCTAGAAATGCAATTACCTAACCGTGCGCGATCCCGCGGTGGCTAATCATTTTTTGGCAGCGAGTCGATTTATGGCACAACACCGGCAAAAATAGAATCAATCCTATTTTTGCTGGATGGCGGAACGGCAGGCGCCGGACGGCCGCAGTAGGGAAACAGCTCTGATTGACTACAACGGGACCATTTTTACTGCGGAGTTAGTGCCGGAGCGGAGATAGTGGAATTTTGGGGTAAGGGCCGCCACATGCTGCTCCTGAGACGCAGCCGACTCGCGCTGCTGACGGCTCCGGTGGAAAATGTTCTGTTGACCACAGCAGTTCCTATCAGCAGCTATGACGTGCTGCTGCAGTAACGTGCTGCTGACGGCTCCTGTAGGCTTCCTATACTATGCAACTTTTCATACTTTTAAATAATTTCCTTGAGCCAGCATGTGTCCTTGACAGGGTGAAGGAAATGTCACTCAGATCCCTGCCGCCCTCTGTGGCCGGAAAATCACACATGCAACTTCAAAGTTGCCGGTCCGGTCCCTGTTATGTTCCACTTTAGCCTCACCCCTTCTTTCCACCGGAGCCGTCAGCAGCGCGTTACTGCAGCAGCACGTCATCGCTGCTGATAGGAACCGCTGTGGTCAACAGAACCTTTTCCACCGGAGCCGTCAGCAGCGCGAGTCGGCCGCGTCTCAGGAGCAGCATGTCGCGGCCCTTAAGCGCCGGTTCTATTTTCTACGTGCGACGCCTCTGAAACGGGTCAAGTTTGACATTTTTGGGGAAGGAAAGACAGGAAATCGGACGCAGAAACAGAGCAAAACTCCCGAGATTTTCAGAATAAAGAAACATACTGCCTTCTGGTTGCTTTACTTTAAAAGAAGTTACTAACTGTGCGGCCCCGTGAGAAGTCATCACCTAGCTAGCGGTCTCCTTTGTTTTTCAGGTCCGTATTGGCGATTATAAAACGGACAGAACATAAAACACAAACCTTTTGGAGTAACGTGCTGCTGACGGCTGACGGAAACAGCTTACCCACAACATGACATCCACATGTTTGGATGATACAAATACTTCTGCTGTTTATATATTTATTAATGATGAACCTTTGGTTTATACAGGTTTGACTCAATTTCTTGGACAATAAAAATAAAAAAATATCTTTTTTTTTTTTTTTACTTTTTAGAGTTCAAAAGGAATAATGACGCATGAATAAAGTTTATAAGTGCCAATGCTGTAATTTCGTTTATCAACTAAAAATATGGCATATGTCTTTTCTGGTTTTAAAACTTACCTTCTTTCCCTTTTTTATTTTAAATGCAACACTTTTTGAGAGCACAGGCGAGAGGGAGATAGCAGAAGCCTTCGAATTGCATTCTGTGTAGCAAACTAACAAAAACACTTCCAGTAAAAATGAAGCCGCAGGTTGGGTACGGTCTATGGACTGATGACATTTCTGTTATTTTTCCTGCCGGTTCCAGGTGCAGCACCAGGATAAACTCCGTCACTGCAGACCCAGACAGCTAACGAAGCATAAAGAGCAGCACAAGACAAAACCCTGTCTTCTAGCTGGATTCTCCTTAATGAACTACAAGACACCTTGCATGTCAAATAAACTGCATTTTCTTCTTGTTTCTTCTAGGCCAGCACACTGCCCAGTGCATCACTAATGAGGTTAATTTATATCCAGAGAGTTGATCCTCTTTAGCATCGTCCCTTGTTAACCCAACTAAAAGAAACAGCTGCAACACTAAAGGTGAATGCCTAATTTAATAATCACATCTCATGCAAATAAAATAACAGCCTTGATTTATTTTGAACACCTAACAGACAATAATATGCTTGTTGCACCTCGATGCTTAGTGGCTTTGTTGCCTCCAGGGGGAAGGAAGTGGAAGTTTCTTCAACTCAACAGAAGAAAAATTATAAGAAAAATAGCAGAAAGCGAAAGAGCAAACAGAGCAGAACACATGTTAATGGCTTTCTTTGTTGATGTTTCTGTTTAGCTGTAAGCGTTTGCTGATCAGAAAGCATATGCTTCTGTGTCTTAACGTTCCATTTCCCCAGACTGATTACAATTACAAATTTAGGTGAGTTGGTCACAGCACAATTGTTATCTCCAGCCAAATGATGGGCTTACTTAATTAAAAATGGCAGACTTTGAGTCAGGTACTGAATGAATTATTCCCGAGTTTCACTCAAAGGCTCGGCGTCGTTCAGTCAAAGAGGCAGTTTATACATCTAAACGAGGAGGCGTCTGTTGAATTAATCAGGGTTACTGTTGCGTACGCTAGGCCAGATAAGATGCACTTTATCAATTCCCATATTGCACCGCTGCTTTATCTTGGAGTTTACTCATCAGAAACCAAGAAACATGGCACCAATTTTAATCAGCAGCAAGCTTTGGTCATTTGATTGTCTTTTTGGTTGACTCTCATCCCTTCAGAGCAAGACTTCTAACAAGCTTTTCTAGTGCAGAAAATAAAAACTTGGTTGAATGTTTAGTGAAGGAAGAAATCTCAACAACAATGTGAGGTTTAGGGTTTCTGTGAGTTGATGATGTACAGTATATCCTATATTTTAGTAAATGTAAATAGAGCCTATTAAGATTAGGTCAAAGAGTCACTTTGTTGTCTGTGTTGTGCAATGAGAAACTGTTCTGGGGTCTCATTTATCAAACATTGCATAGAATCCTTACTAAAACCGTTCTTAAGCTCAGCAAAAAAAATGTACTTATGCCAAGTAGGTTTGTGATCTATCAAACATGGAGTACGCACAGCTGCACGCAATCTCCACTTCATAAATCAGAAATTAACTAGAAAGTTTCTCAGCTGCTTTTTAGTCACATCCTGCCCCCACCACGCCCACTTACTACCATAAATAGTCAGTGCAAAGTGCCTTGTGGATCTCATGCACATACATAAGCCGGCTTGTTGCAGCTCTCCGCCAATGACGATGGCGACCGTAGATCAAGGCAGATCAAGGAAGCAGAAATTCAGGTACCTGTAGGTGGAGAAATGAAAGGAAGTGCTTTTGCAAAACAAATAAGAGAAAATCCACGGAGTGGCACAGCGTTACTGAAGCCGTCAATGTTGTGAATTCTTAAGAGAGATCTGTGGCGGATATAAAAAAAATGGTCCAATCAGGATTCAGTCCCCAGACTCCCGGGTGAAAGTCACACACGCTAACCAGTCACCCAAACCGAGATCTCCCTTGAACAAATAACCAGGGCGCATGATCAATCGGGTCACAGTGACAGAACACACACTGTCACAGACGCCTGGCATTCTGTCTCAATCTGTCCCCCTGCTGATATTCTGCCTTCCCGTATTCTGCACTTCAGGCTGTGTGTGTGTGTGTGTGTGTGGGGGGGGGGGGGGGGGGTGTCTTGTTCTGTGTGAAAACGAAGCAGTACAAGTGATAATGCTGCAGAATTTCATAATTTTATCCTTCTCAGCAGCAGCACTGCAGGTGCTCTCCATGTCCAACATGTGTGTAAGCCAGGTCCTCAGTCAACTTAAAGTTGCGCACATTTTTCCACTAAGTTTTCTTTCATAAATCCCAAAGTTAGCGTGGAAAGTTGCTTACGCAGTTTTCCGACCCCGTTTTGTGCGTAAGCAAGCTTGATAAATGAGGCCCCTGTTCTGTTGAAATGTGACAGCATAAGAAGCCTGTCTCCTCCTTTTCCGGTCGCCTCATGGGTCCCTGGAAGAACGAAAAAAATGAATGCTACGGCTAAAAGAGCAATTTTCTAATCCACTTTGCTTCACGCCCTGGATTAAACATGTACTCCAATTTAAATGAAAACTAATGATGTTGTTATGACCACGCCTGTTATCAGCTTGTAAAAGTTTGTAATCAGCATGACTACAAATCACACGTTGGCACATCACATATGTGACGTCACCACATAACCTCCTCTCCCCTAGCGTAGCTGCTACTTACCACATGGCCAGATTAATGGAGGAAGGATTTGAAGTTTACTGAACAGCCATTTTCCCTCAGTTTTCTACATGTCTGGTTTGATGACGTCAGTTTGGTGATGCGCATTTGTGGTTCTGGACGTGTTTTCACATAAAACACAAAATACATCTTTAAAATTCACAGACATCACATGTGAAATCCATGGCACATAACAAACGGGATTAGAAAATAGCATTTTTATCCCAATGACTTGCATTCATTCTTTCGTTCTTCCGGGCACCCATGGTCCAAAAGTAGACGGGCGTGAGGTAGCCTCCCCAGGGTGTCTGGCTACAGGCTTATAAGTTATTAGGGGTACTGAATAAACGTAGTTCCTGAAAACTGGCTGATAATGTAAGCATACATGAGTCACGATGATTCATGAGGAAAACTGGGACCCATTAGCCATCCTATTAAATATGAATATATAGTGTTGCCACGGCCCATAGACAGAGCTCAGTCGTGGGGCGGGATCTACAGTTGTCTTTCAAACTGTCTCCACACGCTATTGGAAGATAAACAACATGACATACTCACCGTCATGGATGTTAGTCAACGGGGTAGTCCACCATACACTGTCGAAGAAGATGCAAACATGTTATTTTTCTAAATAAAGGACCTTTATCTGCTCTTGACTCAAAGAAAAGCCCAATTATTCCAGATTTGGCACCAAAGCTGTTTAAAATCAGCCGCTATCGTCTTTTATCGGTCATTCTATAAAAGAATAACAGCAAGATATGTATTTTAATAGCCACTTTATCGCATATTAAACCAAAAAATACCATTTAAACTTCAGCTTTTAGGATGTTGAGTAAAACGTGAATCTCTGGGACGCAACATCATCAAAAGAAAGGAAGGGATAAGTTCAGACAAAGCTTTTATAGTTTTACAAGGGAATTTTCCTCAAAATCTGACTTTCATCATCATTCCTGCAAAGCTGATTCAAACCAGTGATATTAACCTCCAGCTCAAAAGGACTGCCTCTGCAGCAGGAGGATCAGAAGATGGATATTGTCTCTTGGGTGCCAAGACTATTTTGGGAGCCTCTGAGTTGTCCCTGAGCAGCCTGTGATCAGCTTTGTCATCAGGTGTGAGAGCGACAACACTTTCTGTACAGAAGTGTGGGTACACCCTGACACACACACATCAGGAAAGTAATCCCTGGTACTTCAGGGAAAAGGGAAAGAGAAGTACAGTTTCTCTACCCTTCTTCGTTTGTCTTTCTATTAAAAGGAGGAGATTGGAAAATCAGGACTTCCTGAAAAGCTGAAACTAGGTTCTGAGTTAGGAAAGTTGTACATCTGTGTATTCTTCATTCAGTGTGTGTAATAATGAAATAAATACAGATTTAATTATAAATAAATATAATTAAGAAAATGTATCACAGACTGAAAAGATTTCTTCGGTAAAAAAGCTAACTTAATAGCTGCTTGTTACGCCCTTGATGAACTATAAAGAACTAATAATGAGTGTTTGTACCTTTTTAAAGGAATTTAGTTTCAGTCTTCTTCATAGGATTTTTTTTAAATCCAGCAACAAGAGGATATCCTAGAATAAAGTCAAAAATCAGAAATTCTCCTTCAGGATTTTCCGGTAGACGACAGAATCTGTGGTTCCATCAATGAGAAGTTGACCTGAAACAACAAAGCTGCCCCAGATCATCACACATCTACCACCATGTTTGCCTGTTGTGACCATTTCCCCCCTAAATGCAATATTAGTTTTACACCAGATGTAAAAGGACACACATCATACAGAATATTCAGTCCACAGAGTTTTCTTTCCAACAGTCGAGATGATTTTGGCTAACGTGAACCATGGCTGCTGTGCTTTTTCTCTGCAGAGGGTAGTCTTAGAACTCTCCCCAGTTTTGTTGTCATTTAATCATAAACTTGTATCTTTACCATGACCAAATGAACCCTATATGGCTACTGGAATTGTTCTGTTTTTTTCTGTTATTAAAGTAACACTAAAGAGTTTTTAAGACATGAAGCTATTGCTTTCAAACTGGTTTCAGTGGTTCTTCAGCCAGAAACTTGAGCAACTTCACATTGAACAGCACTCTGCTGCCCTCTCCTGACCATAAACGGCACTAAACCATTTTCTGGGTTCAGGTAGGAACACTAGTGGGAGGTCTCTACTTGGTTTTTGGCAAAAGCTGTGCCAGTAGCTTATTTAAAGGCTAGCAGTTAGCTTTTTCAGCTCACCGACCATCAAGAAAAAACACATCAAAAAAGAATAATTTAGCTTTTTGTTTGAATCGTGGTGAAGCAGAAGTAAAGGTAAGAGGGTAATGTCTCACTAAGAGCTAAAACCAGACTGAAAATCTGTGCAGCCTACACTTGTTTGAGGGAGCTAAAGGAGGCTACAAAATGGTGACCTGACTTTGTTGCAAATGGACTTGTTAGTAAAAATATTTTTTGTCCAACAGTGTGGATTATTTTACTCTGTGACTTATTTAGTATCAGTTACCTCGTGTTAGTGTTAGCTTGTTGTTAGCACATGCTACAGCAGGTTGCAGCAGGGTTGTTTATGGTAGTTGTAATTTCCTTTTCAATCAGTAGGATGAAGGATGGAGAAGCGGGGAATCTTATTAAGTGTTGCTTTAATTCCCTTCAGAACATGGAATGATGTGTTCCTTTTGAGATCGTTTAGCATATTTCACCTTTTTAACCCTCTGGACGTTGCAGATTTGCAACAGTTAAAACCTACCTTCCTGGTTTCTCCACATAGTATTTCATGAGCATTTTTTAACTCAGAAGTACCCCTGAAGGACTTAGTTGTTCATCCTTTTATCAAAACGTATTTTTAGCCTGAGAGGGTTAACAGGTTCTACTGCATCAGTCATTAGGAGTGGCTTTGACTACTGATGTTGAACTCAGCTTTCCAAATTACAGCTAAAGAGACAATCTGTAATTTTTACCATTCATCTCTGGAATTATCCATCTAAATGTTGAAAATGAAAAAATTATGTACAGGCATTGAAAAGTATTCGTAACATTTAACCATAAAAATTTGCGTCCGAAAGTACGTAGGGCGTGGGTCTAAGTCCCTTTCTTTCTGGCCGGTGTCGGTACAAGATCTGCTCGGGTGCAAGATCGGCTTGGGGTCCGTCGACTGCCGATGACGTCAAAGTAGTTGATTGGCTGAACATGAACCTTACGTAATTACGCAATCACGTTACATTGTTATCACGTTACGTTGGTCCAGGCAAATTTTTCTGTTGGAAAGATGGACAACTTTTGCAAAGAAATCCATCATTACCTCTTTGAAAATACACTTTTAGCATAGAGCTGCATGTATATTAGGGCTGAACGATTAACTGCATGTGCAATTAAATTGCGATGTGACAAAAGGAGATTTTCTAATCGCAAAGGCTGCAATTTGGCAGCGAGTGGTTAGCGCAATGCTAATATATGTGGAAAAACCCATAGGAATGCTAATGCTAAAATCACTGATTACATTCTTACAAATTATGAATTAGAAACTTGCCAAATGATTACATTTGGAGTCTAATAGAAAGTAAAACTACCATCAATCAAATAAGTACAGACAGGTATTTTAGTAAAGCCAGAAAACTTTTAACTCCAGAGTTTTGGCTAGCAGCTATGAGCGTAACTGAACTACGCACGAACAAGACGTCAAAAACTAAACACAAAATACTTCAATAAACGGGACACACACTATACGTTATAAAAAGGAAATTGATGTTAACTGTACATTTTGTAACTCTGTGAAGGAAGATATGTCTCATTTATTTTGGTCATGCTCATACACAAATCTTTTCTGGCAAGAATTTAGCATTTTTGTTGTTTCCTTAATCTTTTCTGAGTTCTCTCTTTGTTATGAGGAAATATCGTTTGGTTTCTTTCAGTACCCTAAGCACAGGGCAATTTATTTGATTAATTTATTGATATTATTAGCTAAATTTCATACACATAAGTCGAAAATTTCTAATGCAAAACCATCCTTTCAGTGCTTTTTAAATGAAACCAGACAATATATAAAAACCATACAACATTCTCAAAATTTGAAAGCTGTCAAAACCATAAACTTATGTTCCCTGTTCAATATCATGTGATTCTTTGTTAGACTGTTTTGTTTTCTCATAGAAACCCCCTGACATTGTGCTTGTTGTTTCTTTGTACTTGTATTATGTGCTTCGTCAATAAAGCGTATTCAAGAAAAGAATAGTAAACGGGACACACTTCTTTCTTGCAAATACAATTTCACAGGTGTTGCTAATACCTATGATCCTTCAAGGGATGTGCTCAAAGAGGAGTTCAGCATTATGAATACTATATAGTGTTTTATTTTACAAATACCATTATAAACACAAACTTATGTCGTAATAAACATTATTTTAATAACGAAACTGCTAAATTCTTTCCAACTGTATAGATGTGTATGTATTTTGTCCGAGTGGGTTTGCCATACTTTGACGTCATCGGCAGTCGAAGGACCCCGAGCCGATCTTGCACCTGAGCAGATCCTGTACCGACACCGACTTGGGGTCCTGCACCTGTCGATGACTTCGCACTAGATGATTGGCTGGATGTACGACTTATGGAAGTAATGTCACCACCTTCAAAATCATTTAGGTAGTAAGAAACATGAATTTAATAACAAAACTGCTAAACTCTTTCCAAAACTTATGTGAAAGAACTGAATCAAAAAAGAGATGCAGTATATTTTGGCCGAGCGGTATTGCCGTAGTATGATTACGTCATCGGCAAGCACAGGGCCTGAGCAGATCTGGAAAGTACAGCACCAGAAAACTAGAATTGACATTGCATTCTCTCGATGGAATTAACTAAAGGACCGTCAAAGTCAGAGGAGTCACTCCAAGGTCGCATGCTCTCTGCGCCACAGGTAACAACATTTACAGTAATGTTTTTTTAAACTAGTGACAGTCACAGCAATTTGGTGTAAAAGTACCCTGAAATTTGTGTATGTACTGCCCCCTTGTGCCAGAAAACTACACACTGCCACTTTGGGCAGTTTTGATTTGCTTTTACCACCCCTAGTGTTCCGTTAGTGAAAACAAAAGTGAAACGTATTTGCTTGCTGTGTGTTTGTCTTTTTAACATTGTTTCCTCAGCCTTCATTCGTGTCTACAGGAGCGGTTCATCACTAGATAAAAAATTTGCTGTGTTAATGATCTAAAACGTGCAGGAAACGTGCTGGAAGCAGACTGCAGCACCAGGCATAGCAGCTCCACTTTATTCATTCTAACAGACCAGAAGGCACTCTGAAGTTGCAAGTGTGTATTCTGGCCACAGAGGGCACTGGGGGTCTGAGTGGCGTTTCATTAATTTTAGTACATACTGTCTCGAGAAAATGATTTAAATATATGAAAAAAGTTCCATAATGTGGTTTTAATTTATTATTTTTTCACCTTAATAAATTAACTTCTCATTGCATTTTTTCTGGAGAAGATCTGAAACATTCAAGGTTAAGTAGCCTTTTTCTCCCTTCATGGTCTTTTCTTCATCTTCATTGACTAACCACCCACGTGGATTGGCTAATTTCCCGCTGCCCGTGCGTCCTTTCTTCATTTGGAAGCGATACCGCGCACTGAAGAAGTTTAGAACGCGTGCGTGGACGAGCGCGAGAGGCTTGTGGCGCATTGGACAGCTCCGATCGGTGCTGAAAGAACCCAAAGAAAAGAGGAAGAGAAAGAGAGGGGGAGAGGGCGATCACACATGAACTCGTCCATCATCTGACCGAAGCCAAAGCGGAAGAGGGGGAAGACAACCTTCCGAGACACGCAGGAGCGGACAGATGAAACCTGCACGGCATTCCGCCTCATTTTCACGCTTCTTCCTTCAAAAACGCAGCTTTACCTGAGATCTTTACGCACCGCAAAAGACAGGAGAAAACGCCGCGTGTGATGAGTGTTGCGCGGTGCGTGCTCCTGAAGGATCCCCAGTCCTGATAAAGGGACCAAAAAGGGACATTAAAGACTGTCCACGGTTTATTTATATATTTATTTTATCATTATTGTTTTTTCCAGAAGAAAGTCGCAAAGGTGGAGCGATTAGAGCAGGGCTGATGAAGGGACCGTTAATCCTTTCAGTGCATCAAAAGCACCAGAGGGGTTTGGAAACGTGCGGATGGAAATCGGACCAATGTTTGGAACTGTTTTTGGTTTTATATGAAACTGGTGATTAGTGGCTCTGGCTCCTTTTCCCCACTTCAGAAATAAAAAGCAGTTTTAGTTTAATTTGGATTTTCTTCCTCTGGAGGTTCATGTCATGGAGGGGTGAGATTTGGAAACAAAACTATCATCTTTGTCCTTTTTTTCTCATAAATCTAAATGGAATTAGTTGAGTCTGAAGCCGTTTGTGAAAGAAACAGACATGGTACATGGGCACAGCTTCCATCACGGTAAGAAATCCTTATTTCTGTCAAAATAAATAAAAACAAAGTCCATATTCTTTACTGAAATGACTTTAGATCTAAAATCCACTGGATTAGAAATGGTGATTTTTAATCTAAGTTCACGTGAAGGTCACATCTTTTGCAAACATATATTTCTGCTGGATTCTGTTTCCTCATAATGGTCATATTTGATTTGTTTTGGATACAAATGATCACATTTTCTTTGGTTTATTTGTTATTAAAGAAGATTTTAATCAAAACAAGTTTATCAATTATATAATGTTGGTAAATTATGAGCTGTGTAAAAAAAATCTGATAAAAGCAACAAACTATTTGCTTCTGATCTTTTAGTTGTTGCAAGTCTACTCCTGCTTGGGTTGTCTGGGGCAACAAAGAAAGACTCAACTACAGGTAGAATCACCACTACGGTCTTTTATGCATTGTAATAAAACTTTATTCGTCGACCTTTCATTTCATGTCTTTGCTTTAAGTGAAAAACAATTCTGGAGTGAAGCCTGCAGGTCAGTGTGGAGCGTGGGTGAAGGAATCAGAAGGAGGGCTCTTTACTTCTCCCAATTACCCAAACAAATACCCCCCGAACACAGAGTGTGTTTACATCCTGGAAGGTGATTGTGACCTGATCTGATTTTGTGTAGATTGAAGATGTGGAAGTTTTTTTTTTTTAACTCTTGAGTTAATTGATTTCACTGTCTCTCCCCCTCCATCCCCAGCTCCCCCACGGCAGTGCATTGATCTACATTTTGAGGAGAATTACTCCATCGAGTCCTCTTGGGAATGTAAATTTGACAACATCGAGGTTCGCGATGGACCGTTCGGCTTCTCCCCGATGCTCGGCCGGCACTGCGGTCAGCACAGCCCACCGGACATCAGGAGCAGCGGCCGATATCTGTGGATAAAATTTGTAACCGACGGAGAACTGGAAGGGGTGGGATTTTCAGCAAGTTACAACTTCACAGCTGGTAGGTGCACGACAGCTTTATGGCTTCAGCCATCGTTTCCTTTGGGCCTTGACCTTTTGGGGGCCTGTTGCAGTTTTATCGATCATCTGCCAACACACTGCCAATAGCACCATTTGGCTGATTGACTTGTCACTTCTTTGGAAAGACGTTGAGCATTTCTAGGGTTTAGGGAGGTAAGAACCGACTGGCAGCTCTTGTACTTTTTGATTTTCCTGTTTTTACTGACACAAACCGAGCATTGGCAACAAATGATTCAGCAGAAGCAAATCTGTGGAATGCTGACTGAAACATCATCAGTCTAAAAATCTCTCTGGCAAAGGAAATTGTGTTTAGAAGATAATTCATTTTGGTTAAAATAAACAGGAAACAGCAAATTAATGTAATTTTAGCGACTCACAACCGGGTTTTAAGGCACTACCGATGTTTTGGATGTGCTCGAGTCTCAGAAGGCACGATGCCAGGAAACATGAAGTCTTTGCCTGTTTGTTTCCACATCCGCCGCACCTGCAGGGGCGCTTTGCCATTGGATATTTGAGCGTGTCATTGTTTATATGACAAACACACATGGGGTGTAGGGACCTTTCATCCAATAAACATGCTAGCAGCTGCAGGCCATTGAGAGGAGCACTGTTGAGGTGAACAGGAGCAATAGAAGTGTGTGAAATGATTGTGTTTTTATGGAGAAATCAGAATGGCTGAGCTCCTTGTGGCACATTACTGTGACGAAGTATAGCTGGTAGCCATGAAATGTGGCTCTCAGAGCTCATCGGTCTGCTTAACTGCAGTAAAAACAATTGGAGTTATTTTTTTTCCAAAGCTGTATTTTCATTTATTTCTCAAAGGTTCAACCACAAGTTTGGCCTTGTAGAAATAAATTAGAGGTCTGTGCTTTATTTTTCTTAGGTTTTTATATATTTTTCTAATTAAAGTGAATATCTCTACTTGTCATTGGTCAGTAACTATCTGTATCTTGCTCAGTGGCTTTAGCAGTGCATGAGTGGGGTTCACTCGTTTAATCAATGCATTTGCAATGTTTTATAGTAGGAATGAATGCCTTGGAAGTCGTACTCTGGGGGAAAAAGCTCTGGTGCGCTTGTTTCAGGAACTAGAAGTGAGCCGCATCCGTGTTGAGCTTCAGACGACAGCGCTCCTCTGATTGGCTAGCAGCAACGTGACTCAACTACCGACTCAGTTTACGTTGATGTTTTATCGCCACAAATACAAGTCTGGGAGAGTTCTGCTATGTGGTGGAGTTGCTAACGCTAATAGTTAGATTCTGCTAGCTGAGATATTTTATGCTGTTTCCTGGACGCTAAACCAACAACAGCCTTCCCTGTCATGAGTCAAAATGAGTTCATGAGTTTTAAGTGACAGTGTGATGTAGATCTGTCAGGCTTTTTAAATTCTAGAGTTTCACTGTCTATTTTCTACCAGAAGTTAATGTAGGAAATAGGGGTAGAAGACTATTTTCATGTTCAGTCTGCATGTTAAACTCAGATTGACTGATTATTGTCAGAAATAATAAAAAGATATAGTTTATTTTACGTGATCAAATTCCATCACTAGATGGTTGATATATGCAGATATATGATTGCTTAGGAAATGTATGTTTATTTTCAAAGAACAGTTGCTTTAACTGTCTTACAAAAGATTTCATTAGCCTTAAAAATCTAGACAAACTCTAGCAAAATATTTTGCTCTGCAGCTCGGTCTAGTCATGCTCCATTGTAGTCTCAGCAGGTCTACCACTAGCTTATGCGTAAATTTAGGCACTCAATGTTTGTAGAGAGACGTTGGGTGAGCTTAGCACCATTACGGCAGAGATGCGATGGAGCAAAACTTTCAAGATGGCAGCAGCTCGGGACTGGTGCTTATTTGAAACGGCTTTGCCATCAACTTTAGATGATTTAAGACTCGGGCTTTTCTTTGAGACACAAGCAGATAAAGGTACGTCTTCTACTTCTTCAACGGTGTATGCTGGACAGCCCTACTGACTGATTTCTGTTGCTATGGTTACTTCATGTCGTTGCTCTGATTGGTCCAAGTGCTGTCCAATTTCATGCAGAAACAGTTTGAAAGACAACTGTAGATTCCACTCCTACGACTGATCTCTGTCAATAGGCCGTGGCCAGGCAATTTATGTACACACATAGGATGGCTAGTCAGGCTTTTAAAGGAGTCTTCATCTGTGGTTGCCTAGACTTTTAGGGTTCTCTAATGACATTTAGGAGGTACTTTCTCTCTCTCGCATGGATCGCTCTGCTACCGTTTCTCGTCAGTATCAGCAAAGGGGAGGCCTGCGGTTAATTTCACTGTTATGCGTTGTCCATGTCAGCAGAGAAGGTAAGGCCGGGGAGGGGGGTGGGACCTTGCTTCATAAAACACCCAAGAATGCTAATGCCAGATATGACAATTCATTCATCTACTTATCAGCTTACTGTTTATGACCCGTATTTGCTTGTGATAGAATCGTCTGGTGCTGATCTGCAACTGGCAACAGCCACGAAAATCGCACAGGCAGTGAGTCTTAATTCTTACATATTGCACCTTTAATGCTCTTCCTCTCAGATCACCTCTCACCAGACAAATCTCTCCCTTCACAACACCATTGAGTTTACTTGTTTTAAGCATGGCAAAATACCAAATGCGTATTTGAACAGGTTTATTGTGGTAAAATCTCACGTTTGCAACAAATAGGGACTCCTTCCTCCTCTCCTGAAAGTTCATATAAAATTAGACGTCATAAATATTTATTTTTTTATTATTAAGGGGCAAAATACATATATCTGCATCAAAAGATTCTAAGAGGTTTAAATGAAGGATCTTTTTTCACAACTCTGCCTTTAATGTGCATTTCAAGGATTGTTTCCTCCTCTTGCGTTTCCCAGGAGTCTCATTGAAATTTCGCTGGGAGAAAAAGAAAGTTGACTCTCGACCTGATAGGAGATATCTGTGGCATGTGATTTGCATAATTAAAGGAGATAAAAGTCTTGAATTACTCTGCTTGATACTCAGGAACGTGGCTTTGTGAATGGCGTTTCACATCTGCAGCTGTGCTTATTCAAGCAGCCGTCTGATGAATGGGAACGAAGTGGCAACGGAGGGGACAGAAACCTGCTCCTCCTACCGTCTTGCCTCAGATGTTTTAGGAGCAGAGAGATAAAACATTGTCTTTCCTTTCTCCTTCAGGTTCTCCTTTTCAAAATGTTTTATTATTATTTTTTTTTTACGACTAATGATATTTGTAGTGATGCTTTTAAAGCTCATTGATTTGGTAAAAACTAACCCACTTACCTTACTACTCCTATTATTGTATTAGTTCTCTTTTAAAGTGGCAGTGTGTATTTTTACCATTAATCTCTGGAAATATCCATTGAAACGTTGTTTAGACCTAATGAAATGATGTCTGGTCATTGAAAAATACTGGCAACTTTGTAACATATAACCATGAAAACTGGGTTGAAGGTACAGGTCCAAGTCTCTGGGGCATGCTATATTGGACACCATGTTTCCTTTTGGCTGGCTCGGGGTCCGGCACCTGTCGATGACATCACACTAGATGATTGGCTGGACGTGTGGCTTACGGAAGTTACGTTACCACGTTCAAAACATTTAGGTAGTAAGAAACACAAATTTAAGAGCAAAACTGCTGAACTATTTCCAAAACCTATGTAAAAGAACGGAATCGAAAAAGAGATTAAACATATTTTGGCCGAGTGGTATTGCCATAGCGTGAGGACATCATTGGCAGGTGCAGGGCTCTGAGCAGATCCCAGAAAACTAGAATTGGCATTGCATCCTCTCGATGGAATTCACTTTCTGCTGCACAGGCAACAACTCTTACCGTAATGTTGTTTTTAACTAGCAACAGTCACGTTGATACTGCCCAGAAATTAATGCGTTCCCCCCAAGCACCAGGAAACTTCACACTGCCACTTTAAGAGAACAAAAAAAAACATATTGATGATTAGATTAGGGTTTTGCAACATTTTTGCTAATTTCTTTTTCCCAGTTTGCACATTGGTCATGAGAAATGAACCGTTTGCACATTTTTGCTGCTGTCTGGTTGAACCTTTTGTTTTGGCAGCATTTCATGTTCTTAATTCTCTCTCAAACTTTTGAAAATCCCATCAATGCATCTTCAGATTGTGCAAATTCAACACATTCTCACACCCAAGCCGTCAAAATATGACGTGTGTGACCAAGCGTCAATATATGACTATTCGGGACGCCCCAGCGCGTCAGGAGATGACGATCAGGGACAAAGATCTTACGCAGCGTCCCAGAGCGTCAGTATCCGACGTCGGTGGTGAGACGGACATTAGAACTACTTGTGAACTACTTAACCTTCCCCTCACCCCAATCCTAACCTTAAGGTCACAGTTTATGGACCTTAAGGTTAGGATTGGGGTGAGGGGAAGGTTAAATAGTCGAAAAATGTCCGTGTGACCGCGCATCAAACAGTGACGCCAGCGGAGCCACGTGACCCAGCGTGTCCCTGATCGTCGTCTCCTGACGCGCTGGGGCGTCCCGAATCGTCATATTTTGACGCCTTGGGTGTGAGAATGTGTTGGCAAATTTCATTTCCTTAGCTTCTTGAAGCCTTGCACACTCCCCAATAACTCTTGCACCTTCCAGCTCATAGAACTGCAGATGTACTGTATATGTTGAAGGGCTTAATTTAAGCATTTAAAGCCCTCATATGAAATGTATTCAATCATATTTGGCATCAGAGGAAGCAGGAAATGCTGATATAAAAGACTCCAAATGAACTTGGATGCCCCAGTGATGTGATGCACAATTTATCTGTCAAAGAAATTACACTCAGATGGCTAAAGCTCTTTCTTTGCTTCACCGAACTTTCATTGCAGCACATTAAGTGGTTCATTTTCTGCATTTTGTTCAATTAATAGTTCTTCATTTTAGTGTGATGGGTGACAGGGGCAGCTCGTTACTCTTATCTTTTTAGTTAGAGCTGAAAGGGATTTTAGGGATAATCAAACAGTATTAACCCTTTAAAGTCAACGCCAAGAACAGTTTCTTTATATAGTGGAAAAAATATGATTCATGCCAAAAATTAAACAATTCACAAACATCAAATAACATTTTAAAAGCATTTGTTCACTTCGGCTCTGGAAGAAAAAAAACAAAACATCTAAAACATTTTTGATATTAATAGAAAAGTAAAAAATTAAAACTGCACCATTACTGTTTATTATGGCACCAACACACCTTCTTGCATGGTATTCAGCAATATTTACCATGTTGTGTAAATTCAAGCAAGAGTGTTCCGGAAAAAAAACACTCTTTTTGCACCCACTTCCAGGCTCCCGTAGCAGCTCTTCTCTGATTTTATAGCAGGTTTCACTCTTCCACCAGCTGATGCAATCTTCTCAAGGAGCAGGTTCACTAAGAAACCATTTTTATTTTTTTTATTTTTTTAATGTGATTGGTCAATTTTAGTTTCAAATGCATGCTGAATGTGAAAATACACTTCTGCCCTATTTCCTGCATTAGCAAATAGACGGGGCAATACTTGGGTCAGAAAAAGTCTAACAAATCCTTGTAATGCTGTAAATTAGCATCCATGGACTCACCCATCTTGGCTCCCAACATGGCAAGGTGTTGATGTTTTAACTTCAAGGGGAGAGCAGAGCTCATTTTGGCTAGTAGAAGATAACTCCATAACACAGGCTTGTGTTTTTGTGGAGATAAAACATCAACATTGCAGAGCAAATGGAGGATGTGGAAAAGTCATGTTGCTGTTTGCCAATCAGAACTGAGATGACAGAATATCAGGAAATAAGACTCCAAATATCATAAATAACGAGTAAGACTCAAAATCTTGTTCTGAATCCTGAAACAGGAGCTCAAGAGCTCCAAAGAGGTGAGGGATCAGACAAAGAGCAGCCCGAAGACCTCTTATGATAAATTATATAAATGGAAATCGTACCCCCTCGCCCGGACGTGGGTCACCGGGGCCCTCCTCTGGAGCCAGGCCTGGAGGTGGGGCACGTTGGCGAGCACCTGGTGACCGGGCTTTCACCCATGGAGCCCGGCCGGGCACAGCCCAAAGAGGAAACGTGGGTCCCCCTTCCCATAGGCTCACCACTCGTGGGAGGGGCCAAAGGGGTTGGGTGCAGTGTGTGACGGGTGGTAGTCGAGGGTGGGGACCTTGGCGGTCTGATCCTCGGCTACAGAAGCTAGCTCTTGGCACATGGAATGTCACCTCTCTGGTGGGGAAGGGGCCTGAGTTGGTGTGTGAGGTTGAGAGGTTCCAACTAGATATAGTCAGACTCACCTCAACGCATGGCTCTGGCTCTGGAACCAGTTTCCTTGAGAGGGGTTGGACTTTCTACCACTCTGGAGTTGCTCCCACTGAGAGGCGCTGAGCAGCGGTGGGCATACTAGTTGCCCCCCATCTTGGTGCCTGTACGTTGGGGTTTACCCCAGTGAATGAGAGGGTAACCTCCCTCTGCCTACGTGCGGGGAGAAGGGTTCTGACTGTGGTCTGTGCTTATGCACCAAACTACAGTTCAGACTACCCACCCTTTTTGGAGACCTTGGAGGGAGTGCTGGAAAGCGCTCCTTCCGGTGACTCCCTCGTTCTGCTGGGGGACTTTAACGCTCACGTGGGCAACGACAGTGAGACCTGGAGAGGTGTGGTTGGGAGGAACGGCCCCCCTGATCTGAATTCGAGTGGTGTTTTGTTATTGGACTTCTGTGCCAGTCATGGATTGTCCATAATGAACACCATGTTCAGACATAAAGGTGTCCATTTGTGCTCTTGGCACCAGGATACCTTAGGCCGCAGCTCGATGATCGACTTTGTTGTTGTTTCATCTGACCTGCGGCCGCATGTCTTGGACACTCGGGTGAAGAGAGGGACGGAGCTGTCAACTGACCACTACCTGGTGGTGAGTTGGCTCAGATGGTGGGGGAGGATGCCGGTCAGACCAGGCAGGCCCAAACGTATCAAGAGGGTCTGCTGGAAACATCTGGCAGAGTCTCCTGTCAGAAGGAGCTTCAATTCCCACCTCCGACAGAACTTCCAAAATGTTCTCGGGAAGGCGGGAGACATTGAGTCTGAATGGACCCTGTTCCATGCCTCCATTGCTGAGGCGTCCGACCGGAGCTGTGGTCGCAGGATCGTCGGTGCCTGTCGTGGTGGCAACCCCTGAACCTGCTGGTGGACACCGGCGGTTAGGGATGCTGTCAAGCTGAAGAAAGAGTCCTATCAGGTCTTTTTGGCCTGTGGGACTCCAAAGGCAGCTGACGGGTACCGGCAGTCCAAGCGGAACACAGCTCGGGTGGTCGCCAAGGCAAAAACCTGGGTATGGGAGGAGTTCGGTGAGACCATGGAGCAAGACTTCCATACGGCTTTGAGGAGATTCTGGTCCACCATCCGGAGCCTCAAGGGGGGAAAGCAGTGCGCTACCAACACTATCTATAGTGGGGACGGTGTGCTGCTGACCTCTACTCAGGACGTTGTGGATCAGTGGGCAGAATACTTCGAAGACCTCCTCAATCCCACCGACACTTCTTCCAGTGAGGAAGCAGAGTCTGGGGACTTTGGGTTGGCCTCTCAAATCTCTGGTGCTGAGGTCATTGAGGTGGTTATAAAGCTCCTCTGTGGCAAGGCTCCAGGGGTGGATGAGATCCGACCGGAGTTCCTTAAACCTCTGGATGTTGTGGGTCTGTGTTGGCTGACGCGGCTCTGCAATATCGCGTGGACATCGGGAGCAGTCCCACTAGACTGGCAGACTGGGGTGGTGGTCCCCTTATTTAAAAAGGGGGACCGCAGGGTGTGTTCCAACTACAGGGGGATCACACTCCTGAGCCTTCCTGGTAAGGTCTATTCAGCGGTTCTGGAGAGGAGGGTCCATCGGACTGTTGAACCTCAGATTCAGGAGGAGCAATGTGGTTTTCGTCCTGGCCGTGGAACACTGGACCAGCTCTATACCCTTAGGGGGATCCTGGAGGGTGCGTGGGAATTTGCCCAACCAGTCTACATGTGTTTTGTGGATTTGGAGAAGGCGTTTGACCGCGTCCCTCGGGGGGCCCTGTGGGGGGTACTCCGGGAGTGTGGGGTACGAGGCCCCCTGATACGGGCTGTTAGGTCCCTGTATGACCGGTGTCAGAGCTTGGTCCGCATTGCCGGCAGTAGGTCGGGCTCATTCCCAGTGAGAGTTTGACTCCGCCAAGGCTGCCCTTTGTCACCGATTCTGTTCATAACCTTTATGGACAGGATTTCTAGGCGCAGCCAAAGTGTGGAGGGCATCTGTTTTGATGGCCTGAGGATCAGGTCTCTGCTTTTTGCAGATGATGTAGTCCTGTTGGCTTCATCAGAACGTGATCTTCAGCTTTCGCTAGACCGGTTCGCAGCCGAGTGTGAAGCAGCTGGGATGAGAATCAGCTCCTCTAAATCTGAGACCATGGTCTTGATTCGGAAAAGGGTAGAATTCCTTCTCTGGGTTAGGGATGAGGTCCTGCCCCAAGTGGAGGAGTTTAAGTATCTCGGGGTCTTGTTCACAAGTGATGGAAAACTGGAGCGTGAGATCGATAGGCGGATTGGTGCTGCATCTGCAGTGATGCAGGCGTTGTACCGGTCTGTTGTGTGAAGAGAGAGCTGAGTCAGAAGGCGAAGCTCTCAATTTACTTGTCGATCTACGTTCCTGCCCTCACCTATGGTCATGCGCTTTGGGTAGTGACTGAAAGAACAAGATCGCGGATACAAGCGGCCTAAATGAGTTTTCTCCTAAGTGTGGCTGGGCTCTCCCTTAGAGATAGGGCGAGAAGCTTGGTCATTCGGGAGGGACTCGGAGTAGACACGCTACTCCTCCACATCGAGAGGAGCCAGTTGAGGTGGCTCGGGCATCTGGTCAGGATGCCTCCTGGATGCCTCCCTGGTGAGGTTTTCCGGGCATGTCCAACCAGGAGGAGACCTAAAGGTAGACCCAAGACACGGTGGAGGGACTTTGTCTCTCACCTGGCCAGGGAATGCCTTGGGATTCCCCCGGAGGAGCTGGCCCAAGTGGCTGGGGAGAGGGAAGTCTGGGCCTCTCACCTAAAGCCTGGTTTATGCTTCTCCGTCAGCTCCGCAGGGACAGACACGCACGGATTGACGGAAGCGTTTTGCTCTCATACTTCTCCGTCACTTCTCCGTCTCCTGGAGAGTGTTGCAAAGCAATTGCCCGGCAGGACAACAGAGGGAGTAGCGCTGCTCTGTGGTATCCTGTCATGTATCGGTCCAAGATCGTTTGTTTTTTATTGTGTTTTTTGTGTATATAAGAGACTTTTAACACGGACATATTTGTCTCTCATTCTCCCACCGCTTCATGCGCTGCCCACCTCTAACCCACGTTTCCTGTCATGTCCGTCCACAAATAAAATGCTTGCTGCGCATATTTTCACTCCTCCAGTCACAGGAGGATGAAACGTTAATATTTTTAGAGTTTTTTCGCGAGGTATTCTTCAAGCTTCTCTGTGTCTGCCGCTAGTTAAACTCGGCTCTCTTTGCAATGGCGGCGCTGTAAACAACAGCGGCGTCCTGACCATTCACAAGCTTGCGTAATCCGTCTCGTTCGACAGATGTTTAAAAAAGTGGGCTTGACTCCGTACGTACTTGCGTGCCTGCCGGAGCCCTACGCAAGGACGGATAATGGCGTTGCTTGTGCTCCGCACTGACGCAGACGGAGAAGCATAAATCAGGCTTTAGGCTACTGCCCCCGCGACCCGACTCCGGATAAGCGGTCGGACGGACGGACGGACGGACGGACAGACGGACGGACCGACCGACCGACCGACCGACCGACCGACCTCCACAGAGAAAGAACCGTAATGCATTATCAAAATAAACTAACTCTGAATAGGTTTTACATTTTCAGAATACTTTAGCTCCAAAAATATTGTGCAACGTACATATTTCTCTAATTAATCACTCATATTATATTATAGCTGAAATATGAATGAAAAACTTTATTTTTGCTTGAATTATCTGGAGAAATGCACAAGGGAATTAAATAATAAACAGAATTACCCGTTTGAAATTAACTACCAGATCCTTTTGAAGTGTAAACCTGCTCTTACTTCTTAAACGTGAAAACATTTTATTCTTTTTTTTTTCTCGTTCAAAGTGTGAAGCTTGCACAACATTCCCAGCCTGACTGTAAGAAGTCAACATTCTCCAGATTTGGCACTCGGCTAACAGGATTTGGAGGGTGGCAACGGTAGCTTCATCTTCAAAGAGGGGCTGTAATTTAACCAACTTCGAGAGAGAGAGAGAGAGAGAGAGAGAGAGAGAGAGAGAGAGAGAGAGAGAGAGAGAGAGAGAGAGAGAGAGAGAGAGAGAGAGAGAGAGAGAGAGAGAGAGAGAGAGAGAGAGAGAGAGAGAGAGAGAGAGAGAGAGAGAGAGAGAGAGAGAGAGAGAGAGAGAGAGAGAGAGAGAGAGCCAACCACCCTCACAAAATTAGTTTAGCAAAGAGAAAAACTAGAAAGCAGAAGTCAGAGACTCTATATTAGCAGTTGGTTTCATTATGTGGCGTTTCTTTGGGTGAAACTATATTTGAGTCGAAAAATCAAAAGGAAGTGTAATATGGAGTTATGTCCATGTGCTAATTCCTCTAGTCTGCTGTTGTACAGTATAAATGAGTCCAATTCAGTTTTCTACCATGAAAGCTTTCAGTATCAGCTTTTCATTATTCACATTGCTTGGCTCAATGTAAAGAGTAGATTGAAGTATTTTTTGGTAACAATTGTGAGGAAAATTATAATTACAAAAACACCAAAAATTATACATGGCAAATTATTGTTTTTCTCAGATAATCATACTTATAATACACAACAGATGAATGAGATGAAAGGTGTTTTACCACGCAGTAGAACAAATCAAATTCAACGATCATTTCACTATAAAGCTATGATTGCATGGAATGCATTACCTAGATTTTTAATATTTGAAAATAATAACATTTCTTTTCAGAAGTAACAGATTTTTTTTTGTTTACAGTACACACTTAATTGTATAGTGACCATGAACTCTGTAACGAAGGATTGGGTATCTGGGTTTGAGGTTGAATACTGGATATCGATGGACTATGATACGAAACAATGGACATGAGGTCACCATTCTGTTGTATTTTATTTTCAATCTTTATTGGTGTGATTAACTCCTTTCCCGATATTAGTTTAAATATGTAATTTTGTTCTAGATATGTGATTTCATCTTGAGCTACTGGGATTATGTGAATTAGAGATGTGTGTGTGTGTGTGTGTGCGTGTGCGTGTGCGCGCGTGTGTGTGTGTGCGTGTGTGTGTGCGTGTATTATCTTATGTAAACAATTGTATGAAAATGTTCGAGACCCCAGGAAGACTAGCATCTGCATTTAGGCAGAAGCAAATGAGGATCTCAATAAAACGAAATGAAACACAAAGGAACGACTCAAGATTCAAATCATCTTTGGAGGTCAGCGACAGCAAATGTGCCACGTAGCGACAGGCAGCCTTGGAATAATGCCACATAATTTAACGCTGTGAGTGGAGGAGTTGAAAGCGGTGCGTGCAGCAGGGAAAATTACTGAGCAGAGGAACTGTGGAGTGTGTGTGTGTGTGTGGGTTCAAGGCTGCCGGGGGATTTGAGCAGCACACTGTTTTTCGGGCTGTCCTCTGGCATTTTGACCCGAGACCCGTGTGGACTGCTAGATTAAGTGGTGTGTTTCGGTACCTTAAGCCATGTTAACTGAGTTCAGACTTGCTGTTGAGGCAGAAGAGCAGAAGAGGTTGTGTTGAGATGAGCCCTGATTCTGAGTTTATGTAAGTAAGTACATTTTATTGATAAAGCACTCATCAAAGACATAGAATCACAAAGTGCTTCACATAGATCAAAACAAAATAAAACAAAGTCATAAAATCAAAATGCTCTCAAAACAGAAATAGATTAAAATCAGAAACAATTAAGTCATAAAATTATAAAATTTCATAAACAGATGAAAGATTAAAAATTTGAGTTAACAATAAGAAAAGAAAAGGTTTAGGTAAAAGCAGCTTTAAATAAAAGGGTCTTTTGCTATTTTTTTTTCAAAGTGTCCAGACTGTCAGTGCTGCGTAAGGATAAAGAAAGGTCATTCCAGAGTCGGGGTGCGACAGTCTGGAAGGAGCGATCACCTCGACTTTTGTATCTGGTCTTTGGAACTTCTAGAAGGTTCAGGTGGGTGGACCTGAGGGCTCGGGTTGGAGCATAAGGCCTTAATATAGAGTGTTTGTTATCATCTGCTGTAGATGTAGGATTTTGTAGAAATATTATGAATAATTAATGCTTTAGATAGATAGATAGATAGATAGCTCTCAACAACCTCAGTTTAGAGAAGTGCAAAGAAATTCTGACAGGATTGATAAGCAAACAGCTAGTTTCAGAAATAGACCAAAATGGATTGTTGCTGTTTGAAAAAAAAAACTTATAGCATTTGGGTTTGTTATAACTTTTTACCAGAAAATCATTATTTCTGTATTTGGGCAGCAGTAGCTCAGGAGGTAGAACGGGTTGTCCAGTCATTGGAAGGTTGGTTCAGTCTTGGCCCCCCACCAGAGAATGCTGCTGTTGTGTCCTTGGGCAAGACACTTAAAGAGCAAGTCACCGTCAAATCAACCTTTTTGCTGACAAACTATAAAAATGAGTGTCTAATCATGCTGTAGACATTTGTAGTCAATAATTTGGCTTTTTAGTGCATCTTAGTTAAAATTTAAATAAGCTGCCTGAAACTGTCCGTGTTGTGCCCCTTCAAGTAAAAACTCTGCACCACATTTGAATTTAAATCTGCCGTTACATTTGGCTAAGAGGTACCATATGACGTTAGTGGGTACCATATGATGTCACAATGCTAATGTGAGCCTGTGTGTGTTAGTATTTGTGTGTTAGGCTTCGTCCTCTCGGTCTGCTAGGCAACGCCTCCTTGTAGCGCATTTTTCAAACAGGAAATGGGAGTGGAGTAAGACTCTGGTGGGGGGGGGACTTGCTCTTTAACCTGCCTTGCTTGCAGTTGGTGGTCGGAGAGTCGGTAGCACCAGTGTATGGCTGGCCTCGCCTCTGTCCGTGCACCCCAGGGCAGCTGTGGCTACGTTGTAGCTCATCCTCACCAGCGTGTGAATGTGTGTATGCATGGGTGAATGGCTGATTGTGTTGTAAAGCACCTTGGGGGGTTGTAGGATACTAAGAAGGCACAATGCAAATACAGACCATTTACCACTTTACCATCACAAAACACAATCCTGGAGGAGCTTCTGCCATGTGGTGAAGTCACTAATGTTTTATTTTAACATCCAGGAAGTATTGAAAAGGGTTCGTTCCATCGGTGTTGTTAGAAACCTGACAATTAATGTTGAAATTAGTCAACCATTCCTCTGATGTCCCGGTTTTATCAAATTTAATGATTTCCCTGACTATAATTTTGGTCATGTCATCATAGCAACACTGGTTAATCAAAGTGCATCAAAACGTTTAAGTGAACCGAGAATTTCTTCTAAATGAAACGAGTCAGCTGGAATTCAGGATGGTAGCTGAAGTAGGACAAATGGCCCTATCATCAACGAGCCAGCATCATGAGATCGAGTCTAGATCGGCTCAAAATGGAAAAACTTGGAAATTGAACCATTAAGATTGACTCATTACTTTTGGGTGGACTCTGCAGCACTATCTCTGTGGCTAGACAGGATGTTGGGCAGCGTTCCATTTTTACATCGCCCTCCAAAGGCATTTGCTGGTGATAACGTCCGGCATTTTGATCTTTGTCTTTCGTTTTCTTTAATTATGCTAATTGAGAGAAGTCTTCCATAGTGAGTTTTCTAGTTTAATGAATGAGACATTTGCATGTAGTCCCTTTTGATAAAATCCCCAAACTGAAAAGAACGAAAAGGAGGATCATCTTTCAAATGTTTTGTGCAGATTTTTCCTGCTAGTGCTTCTTGTTTCAGTCCACCAGCACCAATTTCATCTCAAGACAAATCTCCTGAGCTCATATGTAGTAAGAAAGAATAACAGGTGTAACATTTGAACTCCACTGTCTCCCCTCACTGTTGTAGCAAAGCGAGATGAATACAACGAGTTAGCATTGCAGTCACACCTCTTGCAGCTGTGGAAGAGGTCAGCTGAACCCACTCTCCTCACTCATCCCTCTGCAGTTTTTTTCTCTCCAGGAAACACTTCTTCTTTTCTTCTCCAAGCACCAGGAGTGGTTCAAATTTTCAGTGGCACATCCAAGCATACCAAAAGGTGTCTTTTAGGAATCTTATTTATACTTTCTGTAATGCATCTGCAAAGATGGTGTGTTATGTAGATGGGCCCACATATCTAAGGCTTTTGGTTTGTATTTGTGCATCTGTGCAGCCAACTTCTGCTCCAATGTGCTGCTAATTCTGTAGAGATGTTCATCATCTCCTCTTCCAGTGCTCCTTGCTCTTGTGGGGTGCCACAGGGTTTCATTCCTGGTCCTCTCCTTTTTCTGCTTTCTTTGCTGCCAGTCAGCAATTTTATCTTGGCATCACTTGTCCTACCACTTTTATGCTGATGACCTTCAGATTTTCCTGTCTCTAAAACCTGGTCACAGCATGTTCAACACTGGCTCCAGATGGCACAGTATATTGATCATTGTTATAACTAAACATACCAGCACATCCCGGACGAGCCCCATTTGTTGTGACCAGGCTTGTGGGACCACAGTATAAAATGGAGACAGAGCACAAATTTGAGAGTTTGAGTATTTAAATTAAAAATAGCCAATTAAAAAGCCCACAAAAATAGCAAAAATAGAAGGAGCTCCTGTGGTGATCTCTGAAGCTGCACCAACAGACTTTTATCTTGGACCCACAGGTGCCACCACTCAGGGACTACACACAACCATGCCAATGGGATACATGGGCGTTACAATTATGTTTCTGGGATTTTTTTTATTTCTGAAAATACCCATAAAAATATAAGAAAAATAATGTTTTGCAAATGACTGACAATAATAAGATGAGCTGAGGTGTGAAATATGTCTTTATTACATTTACATCCATTGCTTAGAGTACTGGGATAATGTTCAATCCAGAAAGGATTTGAAGTATTTGTAAATACTTTAATAAAATGCATATTTTTGCTACCACTCATGAGTTCAATTAAATTTAATACTGCACAAAAATAGGCAATAGAAATTTTAGGCCTGTTAAAACATAACTGAGAGGTTACTTATATACACTTTTTATTTTTGTGTTTTGCTTTTTTGAAATAAATTATTATTTTTATTTTTAAAGCCTTTTATTTACAAAGTTTTTAAAATAAACACAAACAACAGTTTGCTGTTTATATAGCTGCTCTATTCCACAGTTTTGCTGCAATAGAAAGTGCTTCTCTCTGTAGTACTAACACATGAGCATCTGATCGGCCGGAGCATCTTTACTCCGAGGACAACCAGAGTTTATTGCTCTGGCTGAACTTAACTCACCATCCAGCAGGATTGCTGATATTTGTGTCATCTTGCTGTTTCAGCCGCTCCTCGCCAGTTACTCCATAGATCAGTCGATGACTCCTGCTTTGGTCCTCTGTGGCCATTTGTTAGCCAGACCTGCTGTTGCGCTACAGATGCTGCAGGGTTCACACTGGCAGTCTGCTAGCTGGAGGTCTGTGTGCATAAAGCTCAGAGCTTGTTGAACACACTGCATGCATCAGCTCAAAGCTTTCCCCGAGTTACAGGATAATCTACTGTGCATGTTTGCTTATATGAAACATACGGACTCTGGTGTCTGCACTGAATTTAAAATGTACTCAGTTGTACTCTCTTCCTCTTTATCTGCATAATAGTTTGCCAAAGGCTGTGCTTGTGATGATCCTATCACTGTGATGGATCCTTGGCTGTCATTCCCTAACTTTAACCATTAGGATGTATTAGCTAGAAAGGAGACTAAGATGTGTGATTTATCTCACATTACGGGATTAACCCATTAAAATCATATTAGAGTACAATTCTCTTTAAAAAAGTTAAAGAAATATCTTTTGTTTTTGGGAAATTGAAGGAGTTTGTGTCTGATTTGTACCTCCGTATCTCTCAGATCACTTCTCAACATTGACAGAATTTCCTTTAATGGAATAATTACTCAGAAATCTATATAGAGAGAGAGATGAGGAGTCTGATGACCATCTGAAAAACGGGATATATTATAAATCTTCTATCAGTTTATGCTTTGCTCCCTTATTTTGTCACATGCTCTCTGGCATTCCAGGCTTATCCAAGAGCAATCGTCTGATTCCCAAAGGTAACTAAATTGCATTTGGCATCATCGTAATCTAATAAGTAATGGAGCGTTTTTGTTCTGCTGCCAGGAGAACGATGTCGTCTTTCACAAGTGAAGGAGGGCAAGACCATGATGGGATTATGAAATATGGAGTGTCAGTAATCCTCACAGCACTTCAGAATGATGGAACAGATGTGGATTTTTGTTGGCAGACAGACAAACAGACAAACAGACAGGCAGGCAGGCAGACAAACAGACTGAGCAGTCTCTGATGCCACCTTGAAGGAAATGGCAGTTGAATGAGTTTTTGGAACACTTTTAAAACATACGAGTGAAGTTTGAATAATGCAGCAGCTATCAAGTTCTCCATTCTTGGAATTGTGTTGGATGTTTCATGAATGGTGTTATCATTTCAATGAGCCATGACAAGTCGTTTATGGAGCATAGCTGGTTGTAAATACGCATCTTCGCCGAGTTCCACGTGCTCTGTATATTGGTGTTTCTCTTCTGCCACCAACAGACTCAAGTTTATCAGTAAAATCACTAATGGATGTTCATTTAAAACGTTTAATACAGCCATTAAAATTGATGGAGTTCATACTGGTAAAGTCCCCAAATCAGAATTGTTTTTAAAAGAAGTGATTCCTCCTCAGTAGGGTCACGGCGAGCTGGTGTCCAGCAGTAATCAGGTGAGCGGCCTGGGGAACACCTGGGCAAAGACAAAGACAAGCAACGATTCTCTCTCTCTCTCTCTCTCTCTCTCTCTCTCACACACACACACACACTCACTCCTAGGGACAGTTTAGAGTCCCCAGTTAACAAGACATGCATGTTTTTGTCCTGTGGGAGGAACCCGGAGTACTTGGAGAACACTCATGTGTGCATGAGGACATGCAACATGCCAGCTCCGCTTTAAAGTTAAAGTCTCATTAGTCATCGCACACTGGTGAAATTAATCTGCATTTGACCCATTGTCAAGCAGGGAGGCATTGGGTCTCATTGTTAAAGTCTTTAAATTGACCCGACTAGGATTTGAACCCCGATCTCCCCGTCCCAGTGCGGACACCCTACCACTAGGCCACTGGGAAGCTTAACCTTCCATAACCTTAAACCTTTCCAGGTGTAAGAGAGTTTTAAGACATGCTCCAGATGACTGCTGCCCCTTTGACTGATTTTTGTTGGTATGAATACATCATGTTGTTCATTGCTCTGATCGGTCCTACTGCTGTCCAATTGCAAGCAGAGACTCCACCCCTTCGACTGAGCACTGTGGGTTGTGGCCAAACCATTTATTTACATATATAGGATGTTTTTTCAGGCTAGATAATTTCAGCAACTCTGACTGTTTTTTTCATATACAAGCGCGTGTACGCACACAGGCACTCTCACAAGGATGGGCATTTTCAACACATCACCTGTGTGGTGGCTGTGGTTGGCATTAAATGCACTGTGAATTATAACCGTGTGTTTCTCAGCAAAAATAGTTACTTTTATATATCCTCATGTTGGTGTAGTGATATTTTAGTCTTGTTGTATTTTGTGTCCCCTTTTTTCTCTCTCTCTTTTTCTGCAGGTCTAGAAGCAGATTCTAGTTAATCGTTTATTGTTTATTTTTGTGAACCCACCTCTTCCTTCGCTCTCCCCTTTCTCTTTCATTTCTGTCTTTGTGTTCATTGGTGTTTTAAACAACCGTCACCAACAATCACATCCCAGCAAGATGTCAAACTTAGACAATCCAGTAGTGTTTGTTTCATGTCAGTTTTTCTCCCACATTTTAAAGTGTACTTGCCCATCCATCTGTGGTCATTGGTTGGACAGGTCGGTTTCAAAAGGATTTTAATTATAAAATTCTATATCACCCCAGTTGAGTCTAGTAAGTCAATTGAGGCCCTGTCCACACGTAGCCGGGGATCTGCCAAAACGTAGATATTTTTCTACGTTTTGGCCTGTCATCCACACGAAAACGGAGGTTTTTCACACAAAAACGGATCTTTTTAAAAACTCCGGCCAAAGTGAAGATCTGCGTTTTCTCCGTTTTGGGTGTCTGCGAGTGGACAGACAAAACCGGAGTTTTAAGGTCCGCAACGTCACTTTCCACGACAAAAAATGCTGACATCACGTGTGTGACCTGTGTTTACACTAGCCAACAGCATGTATGCCCTCAGAGCTGCGCTCGCTTTATCAATTGTCCAAGCGCTTTCTGCTTGTTTGTTTTTGCAAGCGGAATAACTGCTCCTTGCGGAAGACCACAGACGAAGGACGAGGTTAAGAACGGGGGAAGTACTGCCACCTACAGGTCTGGCATGTCCTTAACAACGTATTTATCCGGGTACGTGTGGACAGAGTTTGTTTTTAAAACGAGGTGGTGTGGATGCAAGTTTTTGGAGGGGCGGATATTCGTTTTTTTTTTTTTAACGGCTACATGTGGACTAGGCCTAAGACCATCATGTTCCAAATACAGACAGACGTATTTATGGAAGAGTGCGGAGAGCAAGGACCTAGAAAAGTCAGAAAGTCGATCAAGTGCATTCGCTTTTTTTTTCTTCCTTTTTAAAAAAAAACCCCACAATATCCTCCTGAACGGTGGGGCCATGCTGGCATTTCATTTTCCATTTGGCAAGCTCGATTAATCACAGCGGTCCTATGTAATGCGACGCACATGGCCACCCACTGCTGCTGGCTCTCATTATTCCCAGATGCAGGAAAATGCACAGCTAGGGGACGACCGAGGCAGAGAAAAAAGAACACTATGCAAAAAATAAGACAGTTTCAATGAAAGATAAAAGTAACATGCAGAAAAGATGGAGAAGAGAAAAAGAAGGAAATAAAAAGAGGGGATTTAGTAACACCCAAAAAAGATTTGGGTTGCACAGAATGTGGTCATGCTGTGAGGAAAACTGATAAAACGACTGGGTCTGCTCCACGTCCCCTCAAGGCTCAGCTTCTATCTGCATATTCATTCAGCTGACACCGGCTTTTCTCCCCTCCATCTATTAAAGAACGCCAACTGGCTTTTACCTACTGGCTTCTAATAAACCCCCATGTCTAGCATGCATACAAATGATTCGTCAACACAACACGCACGCTTTCTTAAGAGCAGCTTTAAAACAAATTAAGATGCCAAGAAAATAACTCTGTGTGATTTTTAAGGCTGTGCATGACAAAAGCTTTTCAATTTCACTCATTTTTTTCTGTTTCTTGGCTTCATGTCTTACTGACTTAAACTCAGACTTGCTGACTTCTACCATGCATGCTATTTTCATGCTTATTCAATCCAAATTAAATATTTAATCTGCACCTTTTAAACAAAAACTAGATTGTTTATTCATCTGGCACATTTACGTGATGCCATCGGGTTCTGATGTTGGGTTGTTAGGTTCGCAGTAAAACATGAATGATCGTGTTTCACAGGATTGAAGGAATCTTTGCTGGGTGAAATCTGCAGACTCTGCACCCTCCATGATCAGCCTGGTGGCTTTATTTGGTCACATCAATGAAAGTATTAAATTGCTCTATTGGTAGATGTCTGTTGACCTCGTGTATTTTTATCCTCAGTGCACAGAGAGGACGTTTCTTTTCCAAGAGTTGAGTCTTGCTGGATTTCAGCTGGACTTAAATCTGAATGCTGCTCCTAATCCTCTCACACTCTTGACCTGTACATAGCAGCTGCATGTCAACCCTCAGATCTCCTTATTCCCCACGGTTTGTTTGGTGGGTTTTGTTGGTTCTGCTTCTGCGTTGAGATGTTTTTAAAGGCCCAAAGAAAAGACCTAAATGAAACGAACTTACTTAGTAGCAGAGCTTCATCTTCTTGGGAATAGGACAGTAAATTCACTTTGTCAAAAATCTCTAAGGATGCTTAGCCGTCCCTTAAATGTGCAGACATAATCCTTTTGGGGCTCTTCTGGTAAGAAGTAGAATCCAAGTGAGATTGAAATCACTTTTCTCTCCGCAGAGACCTTTGTACCTCAAAGGGTACAGTTTCCTTTCACTTAAATTAGAAAAGACGAGGATGAATCAAGAATAGTTGGTTTAAAATTGTGTCGCCTTGCGAGGAACAGTTTTACTTCCAACTTTAGCTTCTACCTTTCTGTGTTTTACCATATTAGAGGTAATTCACTGCTTTATTTTGATGGCTCAGAAAACTGTACCAGAGTAGTTAAAGAGACATTGTGTAGATTTTACCATTAAAGAGCCAGCCGTTGTTGAAAATTATTTAAATGATGTCCAGTTGTGGAAAATATTGGCAGCTTTGTATCAAATAACCATTAAAATTGGGTCTAAAGTACATAGGGTACGGGACTAGCGTTTTTCGGGGACGCTGTGTTTCCTTCTGGCCGGCTCGGGGTCCTGCGCCTCTCAATGATGTCACACAAGATGACTGGCTGGACGTACGACTTATAGAAGTTACGTTACCATACATCCATCCATCTTCTTCCACCTATCCAGGGTCGGGTCGCAGGGGCAGTAGCCTAAGGCGAGAGGCCCAGACTTCCCTCTCCCCAACCACTTTGGTCAGCTCTTCTGGGGGAATCCCAAGGCGTTCCCTGGCCAGGTGAGAGACATAGTCCCTCCACCGTGTCCTGGGTCTACCTTTAGGTCTCTTCCCAGCTGGACGTGCCCAGAAAACTTCACCAGGGAGGCGTCCAGCAGGCATCCTGACCAGATGCCCGAGCCACCTCAACTGGCTCCTCTTGATGTGTTACCAAACTAAAAAAAATTAGGCAGTAAGAAACACGATTTTAATAACAAAACTGCTAAACTCTTCCCAAAACAAATGTGAAACAGAACAGAATCAAAAGAGATATTTTGGCCAAGTGGTATTGTCGTAGTATGATGGCATCATCAACAGGCTCAGGACCCGGAGGAGATCTGGAAACTACAATCGGCATTGCCTTTTCTCGATGGAATTAACTGAAGGACCATCAAAGTCTGAGGAGTCACGCTGAGGTCGCATGCTTTCTGTCACGGCGACATGGTGTAAAACTACCCTGAAATGTATGTATATACTGCTCCCTAGCGCAAATACACACTTCACTTTAAAATAACACAAGCTGTGTTATAATTATATGACTGTAACAGGTCTCCGAGGTTAACCCATGCGGTAATACATTTTGTTATATACATTTTGGTCTTTAGAGTTGTTTCTTATAAAGGCTTCGATGAACAAAAAAGGCAAGTAACAAAGTACAAATACTTTACTTAAGTAGAAATATTTGGATATATATATATACACACACACACACATGTCACAGTAGTATTTATCTATTAGATGACTTTTTGCTTCTACTCCTCATGATATTATCAGTACTTTTTACTTTTTATGGGCAGGGGCGCCCTCAGAAAATGTGTAATAAGGGTGACCAGATGGGGCCAAAGACACACATTAATGTTCACTTGTCCACATATGGCTCTTTAATATATTTGCCTTTCACTAACATGGATCAATTCTCAATAAAAGCCTCTAAAACAAGTACCCTGTGTTATGAACTTTGCAAAGGACTGTACGGACACCTGAGCACAGTAGGTGGTCGTAAACAGTTTTTATTAACCTGAAGCTAAGAGGAGACGTTACCGGAGATCAGTTCAGGTAAAGGCAGAGGCGAGGGCGGGCATGGGCCTGAACCAAGATGATACGAAGCAGATACGAGGAGCAGTCGAGAGACATGGTCAAAGACAGGCATGGATTAGAAAGAGGGACGTTCGGGACGTGGTCGTGGACAGGCGTGGGCCATGGAGGCAGGCAGAGTTCTTGGCGAGGGTCAGGCGTGAAACAAGGCCGGTAGGCGATGATCAGGCAGGATGAAAAGGCTGGAAGATCTACTAGCAGGAGCGTTCAATTATCTGGCAGAGTGCTGGTGGTAGACTGTGGAATATATAACTGGGGAGGCAGGTGTGTGGCATGAGATTGATGAGGGGACCAGGTATGATGCATGAAGGCTGATGGGGTGGAAGATGGTTGCATGGAGGTCAGGACATGGCAGGATCATGAAACCCTGGGCTTACAAGTGCTTATATGTGCAGGTCATTCATAATTTATGTCATTATGGCCTTTAGGTTGTGCTGTGACTCCCATTAAGCTTTAGTCTTTAAAGGTGTGGAACACTCAAAAAACATTTTTTATTTATTATTTCTCATTATAATCGGTCACTCTGAGTTTTTCAGGCAAGTTGAACATAAAAAAAGCTTTCTCCATCTCTTGCATCAGCTTCTGTTAGAAAATAGATGGTTAAATTTACATTTAAATGGATCTCATCAGCTGGTCTCTCAACGCGATTGATAAAAAATTTTCAACGATGAGAAAGGGAGAAAGGGCTCCCGGATGTCCTGATGGTACAGACCCAGTTGGACACATCATGGACTCCTGGAAACAGTGGAACTTGATTTGTTTAGCTCAGCTGTCTGTGGAGGACTCTGAAGACGTGTGGATATTCTTGGTGTTGGTGTCAGGTTTCCTGCTCATTGGCCTTGGAGGCTACCTGGCTTACCGGAAAATTAACGAGCTGTCGAGGAATATTGGCCTGATCCCGGAGCTCAGAGATGGTTTGCACCGCGCTGTGAATTCACAGACTCAAATAATTGTCGAGATGAATCGTAAGCTTGGGACTTTGGTGGAGATTAATTCTTTGGCACAAAAGATGGATGCCATCAAGGAGAGAGTGGACGAATCAGCACGGATTGGGATAGATTAACGTCCATTATTGGGATTTTGAGAGGTTGAGGACCAACAAACTGTAAGACAGAGAGGAAATTATCTGTCTGGCTCCAAAACAATTTCTAATCGGAATCTGGCGTCCTTGAGCCTGCAAGGCTCCAACGAAAACTCCTCCCTCAAAAGATATGTGGAATGTGCCGTCGCTATGGCAACTCAACTCTGCCTCCTTTCCCAGCCTGGGCGGGACAGCGGGAAGGCCGCCGAAGTGTCCAGGATCACTGCAACCTGCCAACCCTCAATGCCCCCCCCCTATCCACACTGAGGTGACATGCGCTGCTTCATTGTGGCTGCAGGAACTGAAGTTGGGATAGTCCCAACCCACCACCCCACCTAGTGGACACTTATGTTGTGTTGTCTGAAGTCTGTTGCATATCTCTGTCTGAGGTGTTTTTTTTTTTTGCAGAGCAAAGCTGCCCTCCTGGTGGGAAGGTAACTTTGAAGTGCCTTTTTTTTCCCTCCACCTGAACCAATCCTCATGTAAACCCCTCTTATCTCTATTAAGGTAGCGCGACTCAGGGTTGCAAATGATCACAGTCACAAATTCTTGTCATGTGTCTTGCCCATGTATGTCTGATCTCTGAATTGTGTGTACTGAAACTCTAATTTCCCTCTGGGATTAATAAAGTATCTTTGATTTGATTTGATTTGATTGAAACTCTTAGATTTGAAAATCCTGACAGATCTACATCACACTGTGACTGAACATTCACGGACTTGCCCTAGTAGAAGCTAACTGTTAGCATTGGCAACGTCACCACACAGCAGAACTCCTCCAGGCTTGCGTTATTTGTGGAGATAAAACATCAACTTTGCAGAGCAAACAAAGTCAGCAGTGGAGTCCCATTGCCATTAGACAATCTGAGGCGAGATGTCCAAATATAAGGAAATAAGATGCCAAATCCTGCTGTCTGAAGCTCAACTCTGATGTGGCTCACTTCTAGTTCCTGAAAAAGATTCACCAACAGCCTGAAACATAATCACATTCAGAGAAATAAAAAGAAGATTAAATTTAAACTTTCCTAAGAATAACACACGGTGTGGTTCCTACTCATACGGGTGATTGATCTGGAAGATGTTTTGAATCATTGATTTTATTGTAGTCTGCCTGTGAAGAGTAAGATTTCTGGAAACTCAGAGAGCGCTCAGTGAAAACGCCTAAACTGGATGCTGCTGTCAAATACGTGAGGGGCTGATCAGAAAGGCTTATGCAGCTCACACTTCGACAACAGATTGCGAAAGAACGGAAAAACCTAGAAACACGCGGATTCTTCCTGATGTAAGAAGTGAGTCTACTTCTTCTTACATGATCATAGAGCACAATGTTCCATTACTCTTCAAAAAAAATACAGTAAAACTGCTCCAAAACACTGTCAGCCAGGGGCTTTCTGATCAAAAAATGGCTGGCAGTTAATGGGTTAAAGAGGTACTGATCTCTTCTGTTGACATCATGCTTGTTTTGGTCGTACCCCAAAAACCTAGTGTCAGTACCAGATCTGCTCAGGCTGCCCGATCGGCTCGGGGTCCTGCACCTGCTGATGATGTCACATGCTGGCAAATCCACTCGGCTTTCACACTTAAGTTTTGGAAAGATATCCGCAGTTTTGGTAATAAATTCTTGTTTATTACCACCTAAATGTTTTCTTTATAAGTGTAATTTGTTATATTTGTTTTGTAAAACGTGAAACTACATAAAACCAACATCAGACTGCCAAAAGAGACAACAGTTCTTACATGTGAAGCCATATCTGTTTGTATTAATGTGGAATTCGTCTGTATATTTCCTTAGTTGTTATGTAAATGCATTCATTCGTTCATTCAAAATATTGCTTGGTGTCTTTTCAATAAAGATCTTATATTTTATTTTGCCCCATTTCATCAAAATCAAGAGCTTTGAGGGTCACTGTTATCAGTTGATAAATTTGCTTTTATTTTACATTTCCTTTGGAAATTAAAACATATTTTCTCTGAAAAGTGTTGATTTTCAGACTACAGGACTACAACCGCTAAGACTACAACTGTAAATTCGTTCTGACCAATCAAAATCATCATCGTCAACTTGCTAAAGTTACTTTTACGAACGTGGTATTGTAACTTCCATAAGTCTTATGTTCAGCCAGTCATCTACTGTGACGTAATTAGCAGATGCAAGACCCCGAGCCGATCTGGTACTGACACCGGGGCTCTATCCGGTATGAGTTCTCTACTGTGGAACACTCCAGTACTGCGTGCCGTGCAGCAGCAAGTATGTGGACGAAGACGCAGCCTGCATCAATGCGAGGTTTGAAAGCAAGTAAATTACAGCAGGAGTCGCCACAAGCCATACCTGGACCTGGCTTATCACTTATAGGCTTGGAGGTTTTATTATAGCTAAAAATGTACTTGTCTTGCCGGTTCCTGATGGGTAGAATTTTTGTCCACCTTTACCAGTGTGCACTGTGATGAAACTGGTTGTTAGGATGGCCTAAAAACCCCAATATGTTCATGCATTATATAAATAAGAGAGAGGCTTATTTATGCTCTGTACAGTTTTAGTAGATGTATATTGATTTCCTGCTGTAGCACGTTTATCCTTCTGGCGCTTTATGCTCCGTATTTCACCGGAGCGACATTGATTAAACAACTTTGCAGAATTCAGCAACAAAAGTTTTGTCACGTTTACAAACGATGGTGAAGTGACGGCAACTTTTAAAGTGTTGAGCTTTCCCCCTTTTTTTTGGCACAGCTTGCATCTCGTCAGTTTTTAGAAAATCCCATTTGGACCTTCTCAGCACAACCGTGGTAGGGGCGGGTTTTTCATTTTATTAAACACGATCGGGATTTCATCAGCTGAAGGCTACACTTTGCTTGGGGTTTAGAAGTGTGAAGCTATGATAGGGCTTTATTCCCTTTACCTAACAGATGGGATTATTAGGCACTGCCCTAAAAAAAGGTTCAGATGAGGACAGAACATGTAAAACAACAATCTCTTCTTGATTGCCAAAGGGTCTTTTTAAGTACATGGGCAGTAAGTTCATTATCGCTGTCCTTCCTGTTTTTGCTCTCTCTTTATTTCAGTCTGTGCTGTAACATTTGCCTCAATAATTAGGATGTGCACCAAGCAGAGCAGAGCATTACTCTGGAGTGAGGTCTTCATTTGATCCGATGTTTTTAGCACATTTCTGAGTTCAAAATTCTTCTGATTGAAAATCTTTCTGTTTTAGCGCGTAACCTCCATAGACACACAAAGCTTAGGCCCTGTCCACACGTAGCCGGGGATCTGCCAAAACGTAGATATTTTTCTAAGTTTTGTCCTGTCATCCACACGAAAACGGAGTTTTTTCACACGAAAACTGATCTTTTTAAAAACTCCGGCCAAAGTGAAGATCTGCGTTTTCTCCGTTTTGGGTGTCTGCGTGTGGACAGACAAAACCGGAGTTTTAAGGTCCGCAACGTCACTTTCCGCGACAAAAAATGCTGACATCACGTGTGCGACCTGTGTTTACATTAGCCGGCATCATGGAAGCCTTCAGAGCTGCGCTCTGTCACAACCCGATTCATCAATTGTCCAAGCGCTTTCTGCTTGTTTGTTTTTGCAAGCGGAATTACTGCTCCTTGCGGAAGACCACAGACGAAGGACGAGGTTAAGAACGGGGGAAGTACTGCCGCCTACAGGTCTGGCATGTCCTTAACAACGTATTTATCCGGGTACGTGTGGACAGTTTTTTTTTTAAACGTGGTGGTGTGGATGCAAGTTTTTGGAGGGGCGGATATTCGTTTTTAAAAAACCCCGGCTACGTGTGGACTAGGCCTTAGTTCGCGGGTGTTTTTGTTTGAGTCAGACATTTCTAAGGAAGTTGACACACAATTAACTTCTCATTCTTAATTTGTATGAAACTCATTAGAGGTGCTGAAAAAAATCGATTCAAGTCTGAATCGAGATTCTTATTTATAAAGATTCAGAATCGATTCACAAAGGTTCAGAATCGATTCCAAGAACTCAAATATTTGGCACGTTACAGGTTTGAGATGCACTTTTTTTTTATCTTTGTTAGGAGAGTCAGTACTCCGTATACTTTTGTGCTCCCATAAACTGAGATGATTTATGTTTGAATCTGCTGATAAGAGGGCACTTGAATGTAATTTTTTCCATACTCAGAAATTTGAGACATTCTCATATTTATTTTCTAAGTTGATAAATGAGTACTCAGGATTACTCATGTAACTTGTTTCTATACATACTTGAAAAGTATTTGACCGTATTACTTTCAAAGCTACTGTTAGGTAACTACAGATTTGTTCTACTTTACAAGGTAAGCAAAAATAAATGTTGCCTTTTGGACAAAAGATTACTTCTGTTTACAGTTTTAGAATCACTTTATTTTACATTGTAAATTAGCATTTTTGGAGCATGACCAGTTTAAAGTCAAATAAAAATGTCCCATAGCTTTAACTAACTTGTACAACAAAGATTATAAAGTTTTTCATCCTGCTGCTTCAGCGGGTGGTCCCCCCACCCCCACCCACCTCCCAGACTTTGTCCTGGTCTTGTAGCATGAATGTGTTCGCTAGAAAAGTGGAGAACAGGGGCTATGGTGGCACCTAATGATTTTTTTCTAAATCAACCTCAGTTTCTTAAAAGTCTGGGCCTACTATTCACTCCACCGCCAATATTCTGGGTACCCATCATCCAGCCAGGCAGGAAAAAGCCTAAATTGACTGGATTAGATGAGGCAAATGCGTGCATTGTAAAGACAATAGTTCTGATGAACTTCTAATTCGAGCTTGTCTCTGTGACACTGAGTTATGGTGCTCTTTCTGGGTTTTGTGAGGGGTTTAATGTAGCCTGAATCACAGTGAAATCGAAAAGAAGCCATCCCAATTTGTAGAAAAAGCCAGAATGCTCCAAGGTCTCCTCCAACATACTTTATGACATGCTATTGATTCAAGAGGGGATGAAAGGAAATGCTGTGTGATTTGATTTCTCATTCAGGGGCGTTAATTCCCCTAGACACGCATTGAGAAACTGACGGTTCTTTTGCCGTGAATCTGACCAACAGGGTTATTCTCTTTGGGAGATCAGGGCATTTTTCCCATTTTTATTAGACTTCAAAGGTTACATGCAGGGATCCATTCAGCGCATATACAGTATGTTTAATTAATTCCCCTGAAAGCTGTGGCCACACTTTAATCCATGGTGAACCCGTCTGTTTTGAAAGTTCTGCAGAGTAACGTTTGCATACTCCTATAAGACTAATGAATGAATCTTGAATTTTTATTGCATAAAAGCACCAACTCTGCACAGACGACCCAGGCACGTCCGGGAAATCCATTATGTGGTTTGCACTTTGAGTTTACCACCGGTCACACCACAGAAACTGATATTTGCATAAAGCTGATCATGTTTCTCCTGCCTAGTAACACATATTTAGCATTTTTAAATGGATAACACTTGCTAAGGATTGGGTGGTAAAAAGTAATGGGTTTTACTGTTATGCTGCTTACCGAGATCAAAACCACCCTTTTTTTATTAAAAAGGGTTTATTGTTGGTATGGAGCATTGGAAAAGGGGCAAACTGGTCTAAGAAAGAGGTGATAGGAGACCCAGGTCATTTACATAAAGAGCGTGTCTCACAGTCTTAAGCTTGGTTTATGCTTGACGCATTCACTTTCCGCTTGGTGATGCGGCTCGCGGCTGGAACGTGCTTCACAACTCGCAGCGTTTATGGTTCGTACGGCTCGTCTCTGCGGTGAGCCAATATTCTCCCAAACTGAACGGGGCAGCATGGAGCTCTACGGCATGCATCCAACACTACACCATAGTAGAAGTAGAAATTACTGTTTACAACATGGCATTCCAGCATTTTTAACAGCGTTCTCGTCTTTTCCGACAGTGCGAGCCATTTCTCCAAGAATTATTAACAACATGTTGATCACGGTGATCTTTGAGAGCTGAATCATACAAATGTCTGTGTTTACGAACCTCTGCCATACTAGTTCTTGCCGGTCCACCATGTTTTTCCACGTCCGACCGTCCGCATGGTTAGAAATTTTCCGAGGTGCGCGTTGCGGAAATTCTGGGCCGTGCGGAGGCGCGGCGGAGGGGCGTGGTTGTAAAAATGACGCAACTTTTCCGCGCGGAGCCGTGCGGACCTCGCGGACGCGTCAAGCATAAACCAACCTTAAGGGACATGGATATTAGCAGAAAAGGACCTACGAGCTTCACAGCATTAGGACTGCCTTCCCGCTGAGAGAGGGAAAGGTACATGAGTTTGTCTTCACCTAAAAAGGCATGGAGAGCAAAGCAGGGTCTTAAAGGTGCAACATGTAAGAATGTTACTGTGAAATATTCACACAGCAGTTCAATGTCTCAATCATGTTGGAAGGAAGGTTTTGTTGAAACTGCTTTCTTAGCCAGCTGGATGGGTACCAGTTTTCCCTTATTAAAGGTACCAGGCATTCGTTTAATTAATGCGTTTGCAGTGGTCTCTAGTAGGAATTAATGCCTTGCAAGTCGTACTCAGGGGGATAAAAACCTCTGATGCGCTTGTTTCAGGAACTTGCAGCAACGCATCTCTGCCACTGGATCTGTTTGCTCTTCAGTGTTGATGTTTTATCTCCACAAATAACACAAGCCTGAAGGAGTTCTGCTATGTGTTGGAGTTGCTAATGCTAACATTTAGCTTCTACTAGCTGCAACGTTCTCTGCTGCTTCCTGGACGCTAACCCAACAGCAGCCTTCCCTGTCGCAGGTCAAGATGGGTGAGTCCATGATAGTCATTATGACAGTGTGACGTAGGTCTGTCAGGATCTTCAAATCCAAAATTTTTAGATGCAGGAGATCGGTGTAGGAGCCTATTTTCTTGTTCAGCCTGCATGAAAAAAAGCAGAATGACAATTATGATCAGAAATAATCATTATAAATTTTTTTTTAATGTTCCACACCTTTAGAAAGCCTTTAAAGGGATGCAGCCGTTGTTTACAAATGTCCCGCCTCCATACTTCCTGGTTCCAAAGCCAGACATGTGTGCCCGCGAGATTTGCGCTGGGAAACACTGCACCAGCATTTATAATTCAGCACTGGCCAGCAAAGAGCAGCATTGTTGTGGGCAGAATGGAAGCCAGTTAAAGGAATGGCCCAGAAGCAAAAGATATAAATAATTTTTGTTTTAAGCCCGGGCCACACTGTTTCATTTTTTAGCTGTCCTAGACAAACCCCTTGTGAAAAGAATGTTTCCAAAAAACGGTGAACGTGAGGGTTATTTGCAGTTCTGCAATAGCTTATTGAGCACCCTCACCAATCTGGCCTCCGACAGTCTTCAAGCAGCATCAGAAAACCTACGACTCCGGTCTGCAATCAACCAATGAAAATACACACAGGGAGCGAGACAAAAAAATAGTGACGAATGTGCAATGTGAGAGTAGCGTTAGCAACATTAGCAACTGAGCGGGCTACATTCAATAATGTGGGCCACTCTTCACTGGTGTTTAATTCAGAGTCTAGTAGAAGAAGTTACGCTAGCGCATCTCTAGCTTTTTATCGTTGTTGTTTTTTCTATATGTCGACTTTTAGTGACGTATGGCACATATGGTCGGGACATTAGCGTGTCCTGCTAGAAAGAGACGCCGTGCGGTTTGGCTGAATATAATTTTGAGTTGTGTCATTGTGTAACACGATAATGCCAGTATCAGTTCAACTGTGGAGTTATACACTCTTACTGCAGGGGGGGGGATGAATGACCTACGATAGCGTTCTGTTTTACGTCTGGGATGTCTCAGTCTGCCACTGTAGGAAATAAATGAAAATTGATCAATGTTTTGATGAATGTTCTAAGCTTACCACAGTTTTTTATGTTGAAAGAGTCAATATGATGTGAAGCTATTAACAAGTGTTTGAGGCAATAAAAACATAATGAAATGTCCTGGAAGGGAGTAAAATAAATGTGAAATTGTAATATGGCGGTTAAATGGCTGCAGACAGAGATGTTTGACTCATTTTCAACAGATAGTTTAATATTTAAAAATCACAATCGAATCCAAATGGTTATTCATCACTAATTAGCCATGTTATGATTATTAATTATAAGCTGCATTACACACTCAGCCACAAACATCCTGACGTACTCACGTTGCACCTAAAGCGGATAAAACAGGAGAATGGAGATCATTAAAGATCAACATGCGTCATTTTTAAACTCGCATCTTGTTCTGATGCTGAATGCCTTCATCAAAATGCGGAAACGTGCTGAAGATGCACTGTAAGCACAACCGCTGAGGCTCATGGAGGAGTATCACTCAAAAAACTCGCACACGTGTGCACTCGCACCTTAACTGTATAGTTATTGATTGCTCCTCTGTTTTGCTGAGACGGATGCTGTTTCCCCCAAGGTGGTGCTGGAACACTTGGCTGTTGGTTGGTTTGTTGCTGGAAATCTATTCTTCATCCACACACACACACACACACACACACACACACACACACACACACACACACACACACACACACACACACACACACTTACCTTGAGTCATCACATCTCTACTAATCACCTGCCTGTCTTTTATCTGTGTCTGCCTCTATCAGCTGCTGTTGCAGCTAATCCTCACTTGCTTTTCCAATCCCTCAGCACCATCCAAGAATCTGTATTCTTTCATTTCCCTTCTCCTATTTCTAGTTATTGGCATTTCCTTCTCATTCTGGAGTTTTCTTTTCTTCTTTTTTCTTCAAAACTCTTGTGTCTCTTTAAGTTTCTCAACAGGCAGGTCAAGTCAGGCTCTTTATGCATGGTTCATATTAATTTGTATTGGACAGGCTTCAGCTGGTTTATATTAGAGAACATGCCAAGCAGCTGGTTGACTTTATAAAGCAGATCATTTACTAACAGGCTTCGAGTCATTACGATGACATACAGGAGTGGTGTGGTGGCATTTTCACATATGGCCTGACCCGTCTTGGTAACGTCAGCATGCCCCTGTGCGGCCAGGTTTAGTTCACATATCCTTTTCAGGAATGCGGATGTCTCTGAGCACGTGATCAGAACAAAAGATGTGTGGAGAAGTCTGTGGTGTTTTCCTTTGTTAGTAAACAAAGGCAGCCGTTAGCACTGTTGCTTTTGGAGATTCTGATATAAACCACACTGCTTCCTACTGTCACGGCCTGAGGTATATTATCTCCAAACTAACCTCTTTCCTGCAGGTGGGCGGTGTCGGAGAGCTGCCCGGCTGCAGCCATTCCGCTGCAATCACCGGTTGGGTATAAAAGGAGCAGTCTGAGACCTACACGATGTCGGATGATTAACTCGTTTGGGTACACGACCAAGTCTCGAGCTCTCTTGTGAATTTTTTGATCCGGACGAACCTATGCAGATTGGAAGAACCCGACTCAGCCTGGAGGAGAGAAACCGACACATGTCCTCCAAACTCTGCCTTAATTGTGGCCAGCCCGGTCACTTCGTCTCCCAATGGCCTGATCAGCCAAAAGGGAGAACCCATCAGTAGAACCGGGATTACGGGTGGGTTTAAGTGCATATGGTTTATCCCGGTGTTTACTTTCTTGTATCATCTCCTTCTCACACCACAGCCTTCCTTTTCGCGCATTAGTGGATTCTGGAAGTGAGCAGAACCTTTTGGATCAGGCAGTTGTGGACCGACTCCAGATTCCCACGGTCATTCTACCTACACCTATACAGGCCTCCTCCTTGGACGGAAATCCTCTCTCTCCCTTCACCCATAAGACCATACCCATAAACCTTCAAGTCTCAAGTAACCATCACAAACAAGTAACATTTTTTGTGTTTCCATCCCCCCAGTCTCCTGTAGTCCTTGGTCACCCCTGGCTCGTAACTCATAACCCACACATAAACTGGAGAACAAGTAACGTGGAGGCCAGGAGTCCCCGCTGTTTCAACACCTGTTTGCAAGCTGCCACTACTACTACCTCGAACCATTCTAGCCCCCCAGTGGCTCAACCAGACTTATCAGGAGTTCCTCTCGAATACCACGACCTTCATCAGGTATTTAGCAAAGACAATGCCTCATCTCTACCCCCACACAGAGCCTTTGATTGTTGTATAAATTTGCTTCCTGGAGCCACGTTACCTTCTAGTCGCCTTTATAACCTGTCCAAACCCGAACACGAATGCATGGTGAAATACATCACCGAATCACTAACGTCAGGCATTATCAGACCTTCCACATCCCCCCCAGGAGCTGGGTTTTCTTTGTCACAAAGAAGGATGGTTCCCTTCGGCCCTGCATCGATTATCGGGGTCTCAACCAGATAAATATAAAAAACAAATACCCCCTACCTTTGTTGTCGTCCATCTTCGAGCCGGTTCAGAATGCCACTGTTTTTACTAAGTTAGATCTCCGCAACGCCTATCATTTGGTTCCAGTACGCGAGGGAGATGAGTGGAAAACTGCTTTTGAAACACCACTTGGCCATTTGGTAAACTCTGTGCTGGCCGACCTCATCGATAAATTTGTAACGGTTTACCTTGATGACATACTCATTTTCTCAAGAACCCTGTCTGAACACCGCCAACATGTACGAACTGTCCTTCAGAGACTTTTGGAAAATCGTGTTTATGTAAAGGGGGAGAAGTGCGAGTTCCTTGCCCCATCCATGAGATTTCTGGGCTTCATCATTGAGAGCGGGCGGATAAGAGCAGACCCTGAGAAGGTTCAGGCCGTTTTGGATTGGCCTATACCTACTACCCGGAAACAATTGCAACGGTTCCTGGGTTTTGCCAACTTTTATCGCAGGTTTATCAAGAACTACAGTCGAACTGCCTAACCTCTCACTTCATTAACCTCCATTAACAAGCCTTTCGTTTGGAACCCATCTGCTGCTGCCGCTTTTGCGGACCTCAAATCCCTCTTCACTAATGCTCCAATACTCGCCCGTCCTGATCCCTCGAGGCAATTGACTCTGGAGATGGATGCTTCTGACACTGGGGTGGGAGCTGTCCTATCTCAGATCTGTCCCTCAGACAACAAGCTGCACCCCTGCGCCTTTTTCTCCCGTCGCTTGTCACCTGCTGAACATAATTATGATGTGGGAGATCGGGAACTGCTATCTATCAAGATGGCCTTTGAGGAATGGAGACACAGGTTGGAGGGTTCCGAGCGCCCGGTCATAGTCTGGACCGACCACAAGAACCTTTCGTACCTAAAGACAGCCAAGAGACGTAACCTTCGTCAGTCCAGGTGGTCTCTGTTTTTCTCTAGATTTAACTTTGTGATTTCTTTCAGACCCGGATCCAAAAACACCAAGCCCAATGCATTATCCAGACAATTCTCTCCAGACACCAACACAGAGCCCACCACTAGGGTTGTCACGGTAACCGGTATAGCGGTAAACCCCGGTAAAAAGGTTGACAATAAAAATAACCGTCCAGTTTTTAAAAAACTATATTATCTCGGTGGGTTTACCGTGGCCGCGGTTTCGGCGCGGTGACCCTTACCAGCCACCGTCGCTTCAGCTGAAGTTCCCGCGGCGCGCACACGCACTTTTTAGTTTGCAACGGCACCAAAACTTTGAAGCTGAAATAATGGCCGAAGGAGGAGATGGCAGCGCCCAGGACATCCATCAGCCCTCAAAGAAGACTAAATCGGAAGTATGGGCATATTTTGGATTTCTGAAATATGCTGAGGGACAGTTAATAGAAGACGGCTATCCCGTTTGCAGAACGTGCAGGAAACAAGTGTCTGCAAAAGGCAGCAACACTTCGAATCTAATGGCACATCTGTGTGACCATCACCCACGTCTCTACAGCCAGTGCAAGGTAAGTTAACATTAGCATTTTAGCTTAAATGCATGATGTGAGGACTTTTGGTTGAGGGAGAATGCAACGAGTCACTATATACTGCAGCCGCAGCGTCCTCTGCCAGCATTTAAACCGTGTCACGGACACCCTGTTGCTGGATGAAGCATCTTATTTGTTCATGATGAAGAGAAATATACAATTAGTTCCTTGTCATTGATTTGTTTACTTATTCAATGCCATTTATACTTGAACATTTGGATTTGATTACATAGTGTAGTAGTTATTTTAGTAATTTGTTTAAAGTGGCTGTTTATTTTAAATACATATTTTTAAGGTTGACTTGTACAGTGCTCAAGTCAAGTGTCGACTGGAGTTTTAGATTTTCATTTTGATAATGAAGAAAACAAGTATATGAGAAAACAAGTGGTGTTTCTTTGATTTGTTTACATATTGTTTATGTTTCGAATGCTTGGATTTGTATCATTTAAACCTGCACTGACTACTGTAACATGTTCCAGAAAAATAAGCTATTTGTTCCTTTACTTGTGAAAAGTTGCACTTTTGCTAAGGCTTTGTGTTATTTTAGGTTTAATAAACACTGTTAAACCTTTTCTGAACTATTTCAGTTTGTGTAGAACAGGACTATCAATGCTTTCTGAACATATGCAACACCGTTTAAAAAATACCGCGATAATACCGAAAACCGTGATAATTTAGGTCACAATAACCGTGAGGTTAAATTTTCATACCGTGACAACCCTACCCACCACCATTCTCCCTTCCTCAGTTGTTATAAGTTCCATAAGCTGGGAGATTCAAAGGAAGATTAAGGAGGCCCACAAGACAGACCCCGGCCCAGGTTCTGTGCCCCTCAATAGAACTTATGTTCCGGTTTCTTGCAGGGGTTCCCTCATACACAGGATACACAAAGCAAGGTTCTCTGTCCACCCAGGGGTTGGTAGAACACTGGCCCTCCTACGCCGAACCTACTGGTGGCCTCTCATGTACCGTGACGTCAGGGAGTTTGTCCTGGCTTGTCACATCTGCGCTCAAAGTAAAAGCAGCACACAAGCTCCATTCGGACTCCTTCGAGCCCTTCCCACTCCGTCCAGACCATGGTCACATATTGCGCTGGATTTTGTAACTGGTCTTCCCCCTTCTCGGGGTATGAGCGTTATTTTGACCATTGTGGACCATTTTTCTAAGGCCTGTCATCTTGTTCCCCTCAAGCACCTTCCCAGCTCCGCCGAAACCGCCCAGCTCTTGATAAAACATGTCTTCAGTCTCCATGGAATACCGGCGGAGATCGTATCTGACCATGGCCCCCAGTTCCTGTCGCGACTGTGGAAGGACTTTGCTGCTAGCCTGGGAGCCCAAGTCGCGCTCAGCTCGGGTTACCACCCCCCAAACTAATGGTCAGTGCGAGCGCATGAATCAAGAGCTGGAAGCCATGCTGCACTGTGTGTGTTCTTCTAACCCTTTTAGCTGGAGTCAACATCTTCCCTGGATAGAGTACGCACACAGTACCCACACCTCCTCTTCCACGAGCTACTCACCTTTTGAAATCACACTCGACTATCAACCTCCTCTGTTCCCATCCTCCTCATCTGAGTCGCCCATCTCCATCCCGCAGTTCATCCGAGGTGCACGTCGCATATGGATGCACACGAGGTCCGCACTTCAAAGGACGGCTGATCGCAACCGCCGTCTGGCTGACCGACACAGGCGGCCGGCGCCTCCTTACTCTCCCGGTCAACAGGTTTGGCTCTCCACACGAGACATTGCTATCAAGGGTGTGTGCAAGAAGTTGTCACCTAGGTTCATATGACCCTACACCATCTCTGCCATCATCAACCCCACCTCTGTCCGACTCGATCTCCCTTCGTCTCTGAAGATCCACCCGGTTTTTCACGTCTCCCTGCTCAAGCCTGTCGAATCAAGTCCGCTGTGTTCTCTAGATGAACCCCCACCTCCGGTCCAGCTCGCCAGTGGGGGCTTGGGCTACAAGGTTCGGCGCCTCCTGGACGTCCGCCCCCGAGGTCAGGGGTTGCAGTATCTAGTCGATTGGGAGGGTTATGGACCTGAGCACCGGCAGTGGATTCCCCGTTCCTGGATCAACGACCAGTCGTTGGTGCGGGACTTCAAGGCTTCACGTGCCTCCTCCTCCTCCTCCTCGTCCTCAGGGTCGCCGGGCTGGCCACAATAAAGGCAGAGTTTGGAGGACATGCGTCGGTTTCTCTCCTCTAGGCTTAGTGTCTCTCTCTCTCTCTCTCGCTCTCTCTCTCTCTCTCTCTCTCTCTCTCTCTCTCTCTCCCTCCCTCTCTCTCTCTCATATTGAGGGCTGTGTGCTCCTCACAGCAGTTTGTCCTCTCGCCAGAGCGGAAGGTCCGAGCAGCAGTGTGGGTAGATGTTTACTCCACTGCATGCTGATTCATAGTGAATCACTCATATGGGATGCCTCCACTGGCTGATTCTACATGCTAATCAGAGGCTCCCACTATAGGTAGACGAGAACTTCAGCCAATCAGTCGGTAGCGGGTGTGTTAGGTCGGCTCCGCGCAAAGTGGACCACCAGATAGCAGGTTAAAAAAGAAACAATGGTCAGCTGAGCACGGAAAACACACCGAACACCCAGATGTGAACACAGTTAACTTACTAGGGTTGGTCCATGCCTGCCCAGATGTGAAAGCACAATAAAACATCTGGTAACTATCCAAATAGAAGATGTAGATTTTCAATTGGTTAACTAGTAAAAAAAATATTTGTCCTTAGCTGAGGTGACCAAAACAGAAATCAAACCACAGATCTTCTGGATACATCCTCCCGTCTTTCTGTCATGTTTTGACCCAAGGCAGCAACAGAATCGGCACACGGCACAAAGTAAAAAAAAAAAGGTTTATTTAAACTGAAGAAGCACCATAAAAGGAGGTGGCATCGGGAGTGAGGCATTTTAGGCAAAAGAGGCAAAAACAGACAAATTAATATTTGACCAAAGGGAAGAGGATGGGTGAATATGCTCAGGCTTACTGTTATGTAGACAGCAGTGAGTCTAAGGGGGTGAGAGGTCAGGTCTGGAGGTGGTGGCTGCTCTAGGGAGGAGATCCTGGCGTTAAAGTTAGGTTCAGGAAGGGGACAGGTGAGCGGTTGAGAGCGGGTCGGTCAAGTAGGAGGAGTGAGGCATGATCCGTGAGTTATGGCTGGAGAGGTGAAGGTGGAAGCAGAGATGCTGGAGGCAAGGTGAGAGACAAACAGGTGATCACCAAAAACTCTTGAGAATATCAAGAGACTTAACTCGCAACTATGAAAAAACTTGGAAAGTAACTACCGACACCCAAGGAAGGTAATACCCAAGCGAAGTATCCGTCTGGTGAGGTGTGTGTGCCTCACTCCTCCTTAAGTACCAAGGCCGGTTGATGGTGAGATTAGTCTCAGCTGCCCGCTCCTCTGGACCGCCCACCTGTAATAGAGCTCCCAGTTAGAGGAGGCCACTCACCTTACACCATTACACTTTCTCGTTGCTTGTTATTTAGCAGTCTTGCAATTCTCCATGTATTATTTTGACTTTGTGGGTCCAGATGCAAAGAACACATTTGCCGCAGATTCATGTCTGAAATGCATGGACTGTTTTGACTTCCACTTCCTCTTCCATTCCAGAGTCTAGTCTATTCATACGCCCATTACACGTATTTATAATAATGAAAATGTATTTTGTTACTGACTGATGGGTTACTGAAAGAAACACAACAGCCTGTCAGGTTTTTGTTGTTGTTATTTTGCACTAGACCTGCTTTTAGGAAAGAGTCACGATTGGTCATTTTTATAGTGTTAGAAATGTATGTGAATTTTCACATTGATTAATTACTTTGATTTGTTATTTTGCATTAAAGTTGCATGTGTTGAATCTAACTCAGACTCGTATCAGTTTTAGCTGCTCGTGTATTTTTAATGAGTCCGATATTTGGCAACGTATCGAGATAAAAAAACCGTCATCTTGTCATTTTCATGACTAATTGAACGCCTTTGTTCTAATATTTTCTTAATGTGAGATCAGTTGACATAAAAATACAGCAAATCTCTAAAAATAATTATAATGGATGAATCAGGTTCTCATCCCACCTTTTGAGGATTAAACCTGACAGATGTATGTGCAAGCAGAAGATCACATTTCTGAAAATATTTTCACTCAAATAGGAATGTCAGCTTCTCGTGTTCTTTACATCCTGCTTTCGTTTTATTTCTGCCATACAAGATCTCTGCAGATGTGTTTTCCTGTTGGATCGTGACACTCAGTAGGTCTGCACGCTCTGTATTCATCTCAGTTATACCAGGAAGTGAGCTGGTGGTTACTTGGTGTGTTTTTGACAGGCGCGTGCAGCGAGTTCACTGCTGTTTCTCTGCAATTTCTTTGTTAAATTCAGATTCATGATTCAAAACTCGGCATCACTTACGGACATAATTTCGGCTGTAAGTACTACTGTGTTCAGTGCAACTGTTCTGTAAGTTTGAATTAGAAAACACTGAAAACTGATCATTTTAAAGCTTATCATCCATTAAAATCCCTCATGTGAATGATCCGTTCAATCTCATCAAGCAGAAAATGATTTTATTTTTCTCTCCATCCATCTTGCCCTCAGAAGACTCGTTTCCTCACATGTGAACTGTGACCTGTTGAGTAATTTGGTTGCACGGACCTCAGTAGGAACAGCTTAACCAGCAATAATCTTCTCATCTGGCACTGTTTGCTGCATCCGTCGCCAGCCGGCTTCGTTTCTCTTCCTTCTCGGGATTTGTCACAATTTAAACTATTTTTAACATGTGAAATAATGCATGTGAGAGAAGGATCATGAATGATCACAGCAGGTGTCAAAAAAGTATTCTGGTTCACAGCCTCGGGCCTGAGAGGGAAAATTGGACAGATCTTGTTGCATTTATTTATTCATGCTCAAATCTGGCTGACTTGTAGCAAAAGCACTTTCTGCTCATAGGCGCTTACAGCTTGTGCTGAGAGCTAGTGCTTGGCTAACTTCCTGTTGCCTTCTTATTGTGCTGGTGGCAGGAAAGAGAGCACGGCGGCCTTAGCTTCCCTCAGAGCTTTATTTTTTAAGAGTCAATTACCACTGCTGTTGGTGAGTGTTAGTAAAAAATCTTTCAAGTCTGCAAAGAAACAATCTTTAAAACAAAAGTTAGCTTTTAATAATTGATTGGATGATTTTCATACTGTGGCAACAACGCCACCTTGGGAATTTCACCCAAGGAAACAAGTACCAGAAAGCACATACTGTAGGTTCATTCCACTAAATGAGGCATGAGACGTGGTTCCACAATTTACAAGTGATTTTATTTTAGAAAGATAAGTTTAAAAAAATACGTTTAATATGTTTCTCTTTAAAAAAAAAGGGGGGCAACAAGACAAACAGGGAATAGAACGTGCAGGGCTGAGACTAAATGGAGGAGGGAATGGACACGCGGGGTGATAAATCCCAAAAAGAAGCAAGCACAAAAAATATATAATAGTCACCCCAGGCAATAGTGAGCATTCACGCCAACATGAGGGAACCCAGCACCAGCACACGCACAAAACGAGACCGCCACCACCGAGCCCACCTTCACCACCTCCTGTCCCAGCCTGCACAAAAGAAAGAGGAGTTACAAATAAACACTAAAACTTTTTTGATAAAACACGGTTGTTTTCCCCACTGGACTCCCACGCTGAGAGTGGGGAGTCCGGGCCAGCAATGTACAGAGGTCTGTGTAGAGACCACAGGATGGGGAGAAACTAAAAATGGATAAAATAACTAAAGCGAAACAGCGGCGCCACCAGCCAGACCACAGAGTGTAATCTTAAAGAAAACAAGGAAAAGGTACAAGTTAACAAATTATGCTTTTGACCAAGTCTGGAGAAGGTGAGGCCCACACCTACCAGTCCGCCAGCTAGTATCATCCGGGCCGCAAGGAAGCTTCCCCGCCCGGCAGCACACAGGTATTCAACACCTGTCCTAGTTTTAACACAGAGAGCTTGAGTTGGATTAATTCAACTCGAATGCTGTCCCCTGCAGGAGCTACATGCCTTTTTTTCCATGCTGAATTCACTCTGGGATGAGCGGTAGCGTCACGCCCAGCACAAAACAAACAAATGCCCAAGCTGTCGAGTACACAACACAGTTTGAGTATGGTTCTCTTTAGAGCTAGCTGATTAGTCTCTCTTTGTTTTTTGTTTTTTTCTTGTTTGGGTTTTATTATTGTTTTATTGTATTTTATTAAGTGTTTTCTGTCAAGTGACCTTGGGTGTCCTGAAAGGCGCTTTTAAATAAAATGTATTATTATTATTAGCCAGTATGGTACATACCACCAAAGAAGAGCCGACCGCCTACTGTGGCACAGTTTGAGGACAGCAGCTAATGCCAGAGTGCAGCAGTTTCCTTGGCATGCTCCAACAGTGAGCAGAGCTCCCTTTTATACTCACAGCTCCCTCATGAGTATGGAAGCCAGTTTGCGCCAACCCACATAATTTGGAACAGGCTTATTTCATCCTGCTACAATGCAATACAACAAATCTTTATATAACTTAAAGGAGTAATATAAAAGAATTCTACAGTGAAATGATCCCAAAACAGTCTAATGTCACAACCAGTAAACAGGAGTAACCCAGATGTTATTTCGTGTAAGAAGCCACGGCATCGTCTCGTTTTACTAGGCTAGGCTAACAATGCTAACGGTGAATTTGTAGCAAATCAGCTGTAATAATATCTCAAACTGCTTTTTGTTATCGACAACTCAATAATACAATGAAATGTCTGAATTAATAATGGGTCAATCGTGGCGTTTTACTTTAATGACTCGTTCAGAGCTATAACAACAAGCTAACATCAAATTCCTCTAATGCCGGAAAAATTATACCGTAATAAGTGTAGTAAGTGCTCCCTATCGTAAAACACCCAAACGTGCTATCACATTGTATTTATTTACTTATCAACTTACTTTTTATTACTCATTTTTGCCTGCCATCTAGGATCTTTTGGTGCAGCCATGAATCTCAGGCAACGACAGTGAGAGAGTGACTTCTGTTAAGAAAAATGGGCTGCAATAACTAAATTTAACTACAGCTTGTCATTCTTACTTCATTCTTGCATGTAGCATCTTTAACAAAGTATTTTTACCCCCAGAAGGGTTCAAAATTATTAAAACAACCTCAAATAGAAACGTACACCTTCACTTACATTTGGTTAAATGTTCTTTAGTTGTTTTTGCAACCATCAAGAAGCTGTTGTGATGTTTCTGGGTGGTTATTTGACCACTCTTCTTAAAAGAGTTGATGGAATTCCTATTAAATTGGTGGCTTTCCTGCGTAGACTCATCATTTAGGCACAGCTCAGTCCAATTCTTTAGTCATGATGGAGCTAGGGCTTTAGAGCATTTTTTATTCATAAAACAATTCTGATGTATGTTTGGGGTTATTGTCATGTGCTGTACACTCGTACAAAAACATACATCTCTTCATTGTGGCCAAAAAAAAGTTCAATCTTTGTCTTGTCTTGTCTGCACATTTCAGTCTCTTTTAGAGCAGGAGCTTCTTTCTTGGCCCTCTTAGTCCATGATGATGCTAAACTCGATTCATTGACACACTGTTGTTTTTCCAGTTGGATGGTGGCTTGCATTGGGGGTTCTCTCAGTTGTTCCTGAATCCCCAAACCATATTCTATCCATCTGAGGGTGACAGATAAGTGTTGAACCACTAGAAAGTACCTGAAGAGTTTCTAGTTTTCAAGTATTTTCTTTTAATTCTGTCTGTTTTCTCTCCAATAAAAGCACAGCCATGTTTGTGCTGTATTTAAACATGTCTGGCTGCAAACAGACACCTATGTTTATCTGCACGCTTTCAATATTCACTCATCTGTCTACCGACCAGATGCACAATTGGAGTACACGCACACACAAGTCAAACCAGCAAATTTAATGCCCCGCTGCTTTCAAATGTTTCCTCATGAGCTCATAATGCTAACTCATAAACAAAGACTAACCTAAGTTAAATAAAGAATGTGCCATCTTGCAATGAAAACTGTTTAAAGTGAAAAATATGTTTCCTATTGGGCTTTAATTTTTTATATGTAAAATAGTGTGGAAAGCTTGAGGTGGTTTAGAGGTCAGTAAGGACTTAAACTGCTCCGCAGCTTTGATTCAGCTTTACTGGCCATCGTCTCGCTCGTAAATCAGGTAGCATTATGTTTGTGAATCCAAACAATAAAGCTGTAGGTGTTAACTGATAGTAGATAAAAGAGTTCAGATGCAGGTTATTCACACAAATGCACAAAATGCTCACATGAATAACAATGTAAGGAGAGTCATCACAAAAACTTCTACAAACCACATGAACGAATTGAATTTAACGTCTTATTTTCCAGGTTTGATCAATGACGCCATTGATTTGAATTTGTTTTGGCAGGCATGCTTTGTTTCCATGAAGGACAACATGAAAGCATCAAATAAGTGGGTTTAGCAGAAAAGGTCACAGACAATATTTTGAACCTTGATATTGCTGAACCCTTCTAGAACCCTTCTCGGTTTAGCGTCTGTGAAGCCTCCTTTCCACCGGACGTGAAAGTGGCGTGTAACGTTATACACACGAGCGAGGAGAATTGCAACACCACTTGTGATTTCAGAAGTACACATAATAACAAGCAACGACCAAAAAACTGCTGCATGTGTCTAAAAAGGTTTGTGGCTTATTTTCTGTTCTGTTTACACCGACTACGAGGGATTCACAGGAAATGACTTGCGTTCTGAATGTGACTTTTATTTTGAAAGGTTTTGGATACTGCTTTCGTGTTGGACTTCCTGTCTGGACTTGAAACTGTGGAAAAATAGAAATAGAAATGCAAGCATGCAGTCTCTATGCTTCTATGATGCGTCTCAGCTGGTGGAATCCACCCAACCACTCTAACAGCAGCTAATTGCTGCATACTACTGTACAGTGGGGCAAAAAAGTATTTAGTCAGCCACTGATTGTGCAAGTTCTCCCACTTAAAATGATGACAGAGGTCAGTAATTTACAACATAGGTACACTTCAACTGTGAGAGACAAAATGTGAAAAAAAAATCCATGAATTCACATGGTAGGATTTTTAAATAATTTATTTGTAAATCAGGGTGGAAATTAAGTATTTGGTCACTTCAAACAAGGAAAATCTCTGGCTCTCACAGACCTGTAACGTCTTCTTTAAGAAGCTTTTCTGTCCTCCACTCGTTACCTGTATTAATGGCACCTGTTTGAACTCATTATCTGTATAAAAGACACCTGTCCACAGCCTCAAACAGTCAGACTCCAAACTCCACTATGGCCAAGACCAAAGAGCTTTCGAAGGACACAGGAAAAGAATTGTAGACCTGCACCAGACTGGGAAGAGTGAATCTACAATAGGCAAGCAGCTTGGTGTGAAAAAATCAACTGTGGGAGCAATTATCAGAAAATGGAAGACATACAAGACCACTGATAATCTCCCTCGATCTGGGGCTCCATGCAAGATCTCATCCTGTGGGGTCAAAATGATCATGAGAGCGGTGAGCAAGAATCCCAGAACCACACGGGGGGGACCTGGTGAATGACCTGCAGAGAGCTGGGACCACAGTAACAAAGGTCACCATCAGTAACACACTACAACGGCAGGGAATCAAATCCTGCAGTGCCAGACGTGTTCCGCTGCTGAAGCCAGTGCATGTCCAGGCCCGTCTGAAGTTTGCCAGAGAGCACATGGATGATACAGCAGAGGACTGGGAGAATGTCATGTGGTCAGATGAAACCAAAGTAGAACTTTTTGGTATAAACTCAACTTGTCGTGTTTGGAGGAAGAAGAATACTGAGTTGCATCCCAAGAACACCATACCTACTATGAAGCATGGGGGTGGGAACATCATGCTTTGGGGCTGTTTTTCTGCTACGGGGACAGGACGACTGATCCGTGTTAAGGACAGAATGAATGGGGCCATGTATCGTGAGATTCTGAGCCAAAACCTTCTTCCATCAGTGAGAGCTTTGAAGAAGAAACGTGGCTGGGTCTTCCAACGCGACAATGATCCCAAACACACCGCCTGGGCAACAAAGGAGTGGCTCCGTAAGAAGCATTTGAAAGTCCTGGAGTGGCCTAGCCAGTCTCCAGACCTCAACCCCATAGAAAATCTGTGGAGGGAGTTGAAAGTCCGTGTTGCTCGGTGACAGCCCCAAAACATCACTGCTCTCGAGAAGATCTGCATGGAGGAATGGGCCAAAATACCAGCTACAGTGTGTGCAAACCTGGTAAAGACCTATAGTAATCGTTTGACCTCTGTTATTGCCAACAAAGGTTATGTTACAAAGTATTGAGTTGAATTTTTGTTATTGACCAAATACTTATTTTCCACCCTGATTTACAAATAAATTCTTTAAAAATCCTGCCATGTGAATTCATGGAATTTTTTTCACATTCTGTCTCTCACAGTTGAAGTGTACCTATGATGTAAATTACTGACCTCTGTCATCATTTTAAGTGGGAGAAATTGCACAATCGGTGGCTGACTAAATACTTTTTTGCCCCACTGTATGTCTGAGACGTTTTGGGACACCTACATGTCCAGTGGAGAGGCCCGGTTAAGCACTGGGAGTGATAGGGATTTGAATTCCTACTGGAATCAGATGGTGCATGGACTATTTTTACTTCCTCTAAAGAGTTTGATGTGTTTTGGAGGCAAAGAGCCTAAAAAAATAGACGCAAAATGTAAAGATAGCTTTCCTTTGCTTCTGGGACGTGTCCAAAGGAACCCATCCACTATATCGGCCAATTGCCACAAAGTACGTTTTGTGACACGTTCACGTCCGTGGAAAGGAGGCTTCAGTCTGAAAGTGTAAGCAATGCGGGTTCAAAGCGATCTTGCAAACAGGATGAGGGTAAATCAAGAACAAAAAGACATAATTAGGACACCTAGTGATTAGGTTTCAATGGATTGCATGACTGTTGCAGTTTGCAATTTTGTCATTTGCTGTTCTTAGTCCTACATCCTGAAACAGGAGAGCTAGAGCTTTTTTCCCATTTATAATAAAAACCACAGGATATCCATATGAATAATGAAAAATTAGAGCTTTTAGTGTTTTGACAGAAATGTCAGACTGGTAGCAAAGCCAAAATCAAGCAATATTGTGAGGCATGCATGACATGGTGAAATGATGCAAACCTCTGGGTCTAAGTCTAGTGTCTTCATTTTGTTTCTGGGCTGCCATTATTCTCATGAGTCTGCCGAACTTCGACTTTTACAATGACAGCAGAAAGCACAGCACTCCGCTGATGTTTACTCTGTTTATGCATAAACCTTTAGAGTCACAGATGTTAAATGGTGATCAAAACTGCGCCGGAGCACGGTGGGCAATTTATCGGGTGAACAGGCTGATGGTGCATCATAGAGTGGTGCAAATGATGGTTTCAACTTAAATGTGAAGAGCAAAGGCAGGAAGATGAAGGAGAGGAGGGGAGAAGGGAAGTTCCTCACCCCTCTGTTGTGCACCATGGGATAGCGAGCACAAACAGAGAGAGAGAGAGGTTGGCATGCTGACAGCATCACAAACACACACTATCCATAGGTATACACACAGAGAACAAGGGTTTTGCACCATCTAACGTCTATCAAAGTTCTGCTTCATCTAATAATCAGTTAATCCTAATAAATAAAGTTTTAAGATGCAAAGATTCTCCCCAAAGAGTAACGGATTGAATATTTCAGCATGACCATATTATGGGAGCTGAACCTTTACTGCAATGCACAGAACAAATGGAACTGCTGCTGTGTTTTGAGGCTGATAGAGGTCGTAAAGGGATCTTAAAAAAGTGCTTGCATAGCAAAGTACAGCCAAAGAACCATAACACTATTGTCCTGTCATGAATTGCCATTGAAAAGGCTGCAGTTAAAACAAAAACTGCAATCTTGGTAAATCTGAGAAAAGAAATAGTGTCAGTGTCCGGTGAAACTGTTCGTCCCTTAGATATTTCACTGAGGTGCCTTGGGGCTCGGGGCTGTGGCTGACAACAGAGATTGAAGACAGATACTGAAGAGAGGATACATAGAATAAAACGGAGCAAGTTATAAATAAGAGTCTACCCCGGCTTGCTGTCGCCATATGTCATGGACGTCCTTAGGAGCACACACACAAAGTTGTTTCACTCTTGCTTGGTGGTATTGACTAGATTCAAAACCCTTGTGTTTGCAAAAGCAGGGCTGTGCAATATAGAGCAAATTTATCATCACAACCAAATATATCAATTTTGCAAAACAGTGCTTTGACTGCGATAAATCACAAGTTGTTGTAGCATCAAACATTCTTTCTCTGCATCCCAGTAATGAATTTGCCTGATAAACTGGATCCTCTACCCTCAATGCCCAACCCACATTTAGAATACAGTAAGTGAGATGATAAAACACAGAGAAAGAGCAATGCCGTTTGATAATACCACAGTTGAATGTTCTAATGTGCAGCTCTACTCTGAAGCTTTAAGTCAGCCCTAGAAAGTAAAACCTCATTTCCCTTGTTGATGAATAAAGACAACCCGGGGTGTCAAATGTACTAAACCGACCTGCTTTCTAGTAATGTTGTAATGGCCGTGGAGAATGGTTTGTTCTGAGAAAAGCTGGTTTAACGTGTCATAAGCTCAGACACATCCTCTTAAATCTGCCTCTCCAAACTAGGGGTGGGTATCAAAAACCAGTTCTTCTTGAGAACCAGTTCCCATTGTTTCAATTCTTAGGAATTGTTTGCCACTTTTGCAAATAATTCCCCTTGTCGATTCCAGTCAGAGCAAACGATGTCCCCATACACGTTGCGTAGCTTACAGAAGCAGGAAACATGGTGTCTAATGCTCTAAAGTTTGTTTATATTTTATAAGAAAGGGTGACAACAGGGTAACTTGCAATAATTGCAAGGTAGATATTTCAACACTACAAATATGCAAAAGCATTTGGGCACAAAAGCGATACAGGTACAATTGGTTGTTTATCATAAATAAACCAACAGTTAACATGCTGGAGGCTGTGTGCAATTAGTCTTTTTGCCACCTGTTTAACTACTCTGGAAATGATAAGGAATTGAAACGACAGACAGAATCGGCAATGCCATTGATACTGATAAAAACTTTCAATTCCCACCCCAGTCCCAACCCACTTTAACGTCATCAATATATAACCATTAGTAACGGTAATACTAACCGCAGAATGACACTAGGTCAAGCTTCTGATATCGCTAGACATGTTCAATTCATTTAGAACAAAGGAAAGAGCCGCAGCGAACTCCACTGCAGTCACCATGTTTATGACAAACTCGGCGTTGTGGTGTGTGATGTACGATACTCAGCGCTGATTGGCTCGGTTAGAATTCTCACAGGGTGGGGATATTTGAATAGGAGAGTTCCCAGACCCTTTCTCTGTGCAGAATTAAACAAAGGAGGAGTCTGGCAGGCCAGGCTAGAGAATCGTAACAGTAAGACCAAACCGTTTTCCAACTGAAGCAAACCCCTCATTACTTCTGACAAATCTCAGATTCATCAATCATCTGTCATTGCTTTTTGTCATCACTTATGATGAACAAGACTCCAATACTGCTGAACTCCTCCACTTGAGGCTAAAACAATGGGTGCTTGGGCTTGAGCGTGCTAATACCCAGTATAAAACCCAACAATTATACGTAGTCATAAAGTGCGTTTACATGCAGCCAGTAACCCTTTTAAAACCCGAATATTCATAATAACCCGGTTCCGCGGGTCCATGTAAACACCGCCAAAAACCCGGTTATGAGCATATCCGGGTTTTTAAAAACCCGGTTCCTACACCTGGGGTAACCCTTTTCTAACCCGAATGTTTGGACGTGTAAACGCATATCGGGATATCCCCATCAAAGGGTGTGTTCTGCGCATGCTCTGTTCGCAAGGAATCTTGGTCTTTTGAGTAGCGAGACGTCTTGTATGCGCCAGAACACCGGAAGTAAACAACAAGTTGGGAGCAACATGGAGAGTCGCGGCACAGCACCACGCTTTTGGAGTGACGAAGAAACTAAAGCACAAACAAACGCGGTCGCTATCTCTTCCAAACTGGGAAACATGTTGTTTTCACGGATACCGGAACAAGAAGAACCGGAAATGAGGCGTATTGCGTCTGGACGTAGTCCATACGTCCTGACGCTACCCCAACGTCCGCATTTAAATCGGGTTATGCAAGTTAGGGGTAACTCTTTCTATTTATGCTTGTAAACGGGTTATTCTGATCAACTCAGAAACCCGAATCCCGACCTTAACCCGATCATAACCCGGATATTGGCTGCATGTAAACGTAGTCATAAAGTGTTCCCAGTCAAGCAGCCATAGCTGAATACATACGTTGTTTTTTTCTATTTTAACAAAGACCTCATATCCTTCTTTTAAAAACCTCATTAGTAAGATTTCTTGGCCAGCTATGAGCTGTAATATTTAACTTTGGGGACTATGTCAGGAGATGCTAGCATCATTAGGACTTGAGCATCACTGATGCTATGCTCAAGTTGTCGAGATATTTCACTGAGGACCAAACTCTAGAATCAGAAACAGAAAACATCCTTACAAACATTAAACCTCACCTGCAGCCATGCCTAACTATTCTGTAGCTCGTACACATGTACGAACATCCTGCACAACACTCCTGCTGAGTATTTGTGTAAAGCAGGGAAACCGTTTCAGAATTTATAACATCAACCCTGAACAGGGATGGATGTAATTGTACATTCATGGTGCAAGCTCCACCAGCTCTCGATGTATTTGAGATCCTTTCAGCGGCGTTTGTAGACAAACATGCTAGAGCAATCATGAGAGCACAGGGTGAAACAAAACAAAACAGAACATTTGGACGAAGCCTTACTACATGCATGCAGCCATGTTAGCCTATGAATCACATTTATATGACACCAGGTCCTGCATGATGTCTTTGACCACTCGGTGACAGCCTCACATCGTAGGCCCCTCTAAGTGAAATCCATCAGTGCTGATGGTGATCAGTGGTGTGCTTGTTGGGATGAGGGTGTAATAAAGTGTGGTGTGTGACACACAAGCGTATATCCCCTCGTTGCATGCTGATGGTAAGAATGGGAGTGAGAGGAGGAAAGATGGTGACAGGAGTGTGTATGTGCCTGTTAGCTGATGGTTAAAGGTGCAATATGAATGAAGTAAGAATAAGATTCTGTGCTCAAATTTGTTTACTGCAGGCCATTTTTCTTAGCAAAATGTGACTCTATCACTACTGATATCACTACTGATGTGTGAGCTTCATGGCTGTTGCCAGTTACTGATCAGAGCCAGAACATTCTAGAGTGAAGAGGTGTCATATTCAGTATGTCATTCATCATCACTACACTGAAAAATTGATATTTTTATGCTAAATATCACTGAATAAAATATTCTAAAATGTGACAAAATATATTAACCCTTTGAGGCATAATGGCCACTACAGTGGACAGGTACCCAAAATTGTTATTTATTTATTTTTGCTATTAAGCACAGCTGTTGAAGACTTTATTGCATTTGAGCCCCTCCATTTGGACTTCAGCAAGCCAAGCCAACATATTTCATGTTCAGAATGCACGCTGTCCACTGAGTTGGACATGTAATAAATTATTTGTAAATTATTAAATGTTACAAAAAATATTTGTTGAAATTTGTTTCATTCACACCTAAAGATGAATCAAAAAATTGTTCAAAAAATCATGGTTGAAGATTTCATAATTCATGCATCAAAGGGTTAAACACTGAAATAAAGAGAAATGAGTTAATTCTACCCATTTTAATTAATTAGCAAACACACCAGACGCATAGTTACAGATGCACCTTGATTTAAAGGGAAATATTTCAGCATTCCTAAAAAAAATCTTGAGTTACAGTGAATGCAAGTTTAGTTCAGCTTTTGTAAAATGGAAAATATTCTATTTTTTACTTTTGGTTTAATAAATCTTATTTATACCAGTATCAGATTGGGTAGCAGTGTAGCTCAGTAGGTAAAGCAGGTTGTCCAGTAAGCAGAGGGTTGCAGGATTGATCCCAGCTTCTGCATTTGTGTCCAGTTTTTTATTTTTTTATAATAAAATATTTACTAATAAATGTCAGTTAGATTTGATCTAATTCCCTTAGGTATTGCTTAACTTTGAATATAAGGTTGTAAAGGGTTAATTTACATCTATTTAATGAACCATAAAACATGAGATTCCATAATAAATATTAAATCAATCTTATGGATCTTTGGGTACTGTTTAATCAGAAGATTGGAACGTTTTATTGCAGGGATTATGTAACAATTTCTTATTAACTCAGAGACAACAGAAGAGAGGGTCAAGTTTTAAAAGTTAAAAAATGTATTACTAAACAAATTAAAACTAGACTTTAAACACTAAATGTATGGTGTAACTAAGGTGAATTGAGACGGAGAATGGTGTAGTGTGGAATGTTGTTCAGAACCGGCAAATCCAGAAAAATGATTAGTTCTGATGGGAGTGAAGGTGATGTCTTCGCGCTAAGCTTTGATTAGGAGATTCATAAACACATAAGACGCCATTTTTGTCGCTCCGCACATACCCTTAGAATGAGACCTCCGTACAGATCCAGAATGCCAGGTCCTCGAACCCCTCTTTCGATACCGGAGCCGATGAAACAGCGTCAGCAGTACGACAGACTAGTCTTTGGATTGTCTCCAGGTAAAAAGCGACAGTTGGTTGACAGCGTCAGACTGACCCAGAGGGTCAATGAGTTTCGCTTTTATTCTGAAAGGAACCGTTGCTTGGTTGGTAAAATGCAACAGATTTTATCCAGCTTGTCGTTGGTTCTTTCGGCTGAAGAGGAAAGTTACGGATTGGCCACTCCGACACTTCTCTAGAACGCTTTGAACTGGCGTTAAATGCATGAGACCTTGAGCAATATCTCATGCAGATAAGTTCTTGTTGAGGAGAGGGGGGAATTGACTTTTAGGTGGAAAACAGTCATTTCATTCCGTTACGAGGTCATGTTTACAAACACATATGGGGTTTAATTTAACTAAGCAAATTGTTACCTCTCTTTTAATGGGTAGTTTCTATGGGTTGTTTTTATAGTGTATATGAGTGATGATGGATGTAAAAAACTACGGAGGAGATCTGTGGGCTAAAAACAGACTCCAGCAAAATTATAAATAGTTAAATAAGGAAATTGAAAAACAAAGAAGACAAATATACGGGACTGCTAAACTCGTGAGACAGTGGTTTCATTTTTCAACCTGTAGATTTCCCTAATCTTTTGACATTAAAGGAGTTAAAATGCAAGTGTTTGATAGATTAAAGCAACCTAATTATTCTTTTACAGTAACTTATTAGTTCTTATTTCAGGCCTTTCAGCTCTTTCATTGTATGTAAATTGCCAAAAAAATGAAACGCAACTCTGCGGTCACCCTCCATCGCCTTGTTGCCTGCTCTGCTGGGAGAGTTTTGGAACAGCTGAAGCAATAAAACCTGAGGTTTCAGTGTGCGCAACAAGAATTGGATTTCAGTTAATACCTCCCTACACACACACACACACACACACACACACACACACATCCCCCGTTTCGCCCTCCACATTAATTGTACTTGCTCACCTAAATGTGGCGGCCATGGCTCCTGACGCATAAGGAAAGCACTCAGCCTGGATATTTGCCCTGATTATGTTTTATCACATCTTAGTGATTACTTTACAGGCAATTTCACGTCATTTCATGCTTAATGTGAGAATTTTGGGGATAGTGACACAACCTGAATAATATTCAGTGAAATTAGATTTTCGTGAGAATGGAACAGGATTTGTTTGCTGCCTCTCACTCTGTTGAGAAACCTTCTCAATTAGAACATGCTAACTGGTATAAATGTGTTCACAATCCAGTTTTTTCTTCCTTTTTTTTAAACGGACCTCATAAAGGGTTGGGGATGGCGAGGACAGGAATGAATGTCGACTGACAGCGTTACGTGGTTCAGTCCTGGAACAAAGGGTATGGATTATTATTTTCCTCCGGAGCTTTGTAGAGAAGAAATAAATCCAGCTGAATCCAATTCAAATAGATCACTCCTACCTTTAATACATGGGAAATAATGCTAAGATGAAATATGCAAAGGACAGGAAAGGTAATCCACTTTAGTTGGTGAAACGACAAAAGGAATTATGAAAGGGGTCAGGATGGCCACACGTGTCCCGGTGAATCCCCTCCGAGGGGGGAGGCTGGTGCAGGCACCCCACGGTTCTCAGTACAGTTCTGTGCGTTAGCGTTGTGATTCAGCTTTTTACACTGCATGTGTGTATGCGTGTGTGTGTGTGTGTGTGTGTGCGTGTGTGTGCGCGCGTGTGTGTGTGCGTCCCAGAAGACCTGAGAGAAAATAACAAAAACCTAAGCTCCTGAGCTTGTACTTGTCATGTTCCAGAAGCCTTTTCTTGCTGTTGCTTATGATGCTAACTTGTCCCGACTGCCTACACAGTTTTTGTTGTCAGAAGGCCATTGGGTCATAATCAGGGTCAGCTTGTCCCTGCTGACAACAGAAGGCAGTAGCAGCTTGTTGTAAGAAAGGACTTCATTATTATTAGTTGTTTCTAGATAAGAAAGAATCCCTTATGTGAGCCTGAAGCAGCTGCATCCTGTCAGCTACAAATTATGCAAGTGACACAAAACAAAGCTAGTTCTAGGTCAGAGCAATGCAAACAAGACAGTTGAGATTAATTTGCTTGTTAGGTCAGTCACTGTCATTGGTGTCAAACTGAAAATCCTCTATATTATTTTTTTAATGTGACTTCATTCCTCTGTAGAAAAGACATTAGTTCACTTTTGTAGCGTTAAGGATTGGCTGCATTTGTAACAAATGATCAACAAGATGTGATAATTCCATATAAAGAGTCTAAGTCTCCTCCCTTTCCGGTCGGTTCATGGGTCCCCGGAAGAACGAAAAAATGAATGCAAGTCAACGGGGCTAAAAACTCTATTTTATAATCCGCTTTGCCTAGCGCCCTGGATCGCACATATGTTGTACTGCAATTTAAATGAAAAGTATTGATGGGTGTTTTGACCACGCCTGTCATGTACTTTGAGATTTATCAGCTTGTTAAAGTTTGTAATTAGCATGACTACACACCAGAAATCAGCACGTCGCATATGTGACGTCACCACATAATCTCCTCTCCCCTAACATAGCTGATACTTACCAAATGACCAGATTTATGGTGGTTCTTTCCTCCTGTGGGAAGTTTGCTAAACTTACAGCCCTTTTCCCTCAGTTTTCTTCAAGTCTGGTTCGATGACGTCCCTTTCGTGAAGCACATTTGTAGTCCTGGACTTATTTTCATAAAAACCCTAAAATTGGTCCAGGGGGCGAAATCGAAAACAAGTGTGTTCTTGGTGTCAAAATGTGTCTTTAAAATTCACAGAGATCATATGTGAAATCCATGGCACAGAACAAGCGGAATTAGAAAATAGCGTTTTAGCCCCGTTGACTTGCGTTCTTTTTTTCGTTGTGCCGGGGACTCGTGGTCTGGAAGTAGATGGGCATGACTTAGGCTCCGTATAAATAGGAAAAATCAATCTTATTGATGTTTGAATGTTTAATCAGAAGATTATAGTTTTTTTTTTACTTATCAGGGACCATAAACAAACTTCATATTAATTCAGGCAGAGTCAAGAATAGTTTATTAAAATTATGATGGAATGTAATGGATGGAAGCTAGATGTTTTAGCAAAACCTTTCTTAAGTATCAGAGAGTTTGTGAAGTCTGGGTTGTATAATCAATTTGTCATGTTCTGTGTCCCTTTGTTCCCCAGCCCCTCCAGTTGCCACTCCAGGTTCTCCTTTTGTGTTCTCATGGTGCCCTCATGTGTCCTTTGTCTGCGTCTTTCCCCATGTGTCTCCTAATGTTTCTCCATCCCTCTCTGGATTCCCTTTTGTGTTCTCTTAGCGCCCTCATGTGTCCTTTGTCTGCATCTCTGTTGTGTGTCTTAAGTTATAGCCCCAGCCTCTTGTTCCCCAGTTCATTGTATGTGTGTATGAGTTTGTGTGTGTCAGTATGTGTATGTGTTTGTGTGAGTCCTTCCCTTAGTCTTTAGGTTTAGTTTGGTGTTTTATATAGTTTTAGGTTTATCTGCCCTCCACTGGTTCTCTTCCCCATCCAGATAATTGCTGTCACCTGCCTTCCCTCCAGCCTCACTCCACACACCTGCTTCCTGTTTCCCTAATTGCTCCTCCTAGTCTATATAAGCCCTCCTTGTCTCATTGTTCTTGTCGGTCCATTGTTGTTGTCACCGTGATTTATTCTCAGTCTGCTCGTTCCTCTTGTGTTTTTGGATTTCCTGATTTTTGACTTTGCCTTCCTGCCCTTTTGGATTTTATGTTAGTTTTGGGGTTCTTCCTAAAATAAAAGGATTTGTCTTTATACATCTACTCCTGCCTCATGTCATCCTGGGTAACTGCATTTTGGGTCCAAACCATCCTCTCATCGTGACACAATTTGGCTGTATGTTTCGTAAACTAGAGATTTGTTTATAAAACCATCCAACACAATTTGTGTCGAGTCCACGCACCCTTGTGTGAGGATCCTCGTTCAGATCCAGGGGGTCAAGAGGTCGGGACGGACACTGCCGATGGCATGGACCTCTAGGTACCAGGAACTCAAAGATTAACTTCAGTACAACCCATCTAGTCTTGAGATATCTCCAGGTCACGACAGGAAGCTGGAATGCTTGTTTTGCGGTAAAGACTGTTCGGTGGCTCTTAACCCTCTGGAGGCAGGCGTTGCAGATTTGCAACTTTAAAACCTACCTACCTGGTTACTCCACATACGTATTTCATGAGCAATTTTTAACTCAGAAGGACTTAGTTGTTCGTCCTTTTATCAAAACTTATTTTGAGCCTGAGAGGGTTAACCCTCCCACTGTCTTAATGGGTGACCCCGCGAGAAAAGTTGACCATTGAGCAGGATTGATGGTTTATCCCTTGAGGTCCATGTGGCAGGGGTGAGGTGGTGCTCACTCCTCACCTCTGCCACATGGACCTCAAGGGATAAACCTTCAATCCTGCTCAATGGTCAACTTTCCTCAGGGGGTCACCCATTAGGACAGTGGGAGGGTTGTTTTATCTGATATCACCAAGCGTTGCAGAGCAATGTTTTGATCTGAGGTTAAAAAAAGAGGATGGTTTCAAAATGCCTTTTTCACAGATTTGGCCGGATCGTGAGTCTGCTAGAGACTGACTGGATCAAGAAACAATTCTGTTTTATCATCTGCCTTATTTATAAATTTGGCAGATCAGAATTTGGCACGTTTGAGGGCATTACCAAAAATACCTCAGAATGTCATTCCTTCCCTCAGATGCTCAGAGAGGTCAACTCTTTGTGTGAATGAGAATGTTTAAACACTTGTGTGAAGTGGATGTTAAACATTAAGAATAATCTTATTATAATGTGTGTGAGTATACTGATAGAACTGATCTGGTATAGTTAAGATCTGAAATGGATCATTGCAGGAAAGACATTCATTTTAAACACATCACTGATTAAAACACAGACTCTGCAACCTCACAGAGTGTAAACAGAAAATACGTCCCACTTTTGTTTTTTGAAAGAAGAAAAACAAACAACCGACACAACCGGCTGAGAAAGAAGTCTGTTTTGATATAACCTTCCTTCCAACATGATTGAGACATTAGACTGTTTTGTAATATAGTCACTGTAGAATTCTCACATATTGTACCTTTAAGTTACTATTAAGAACTATTTAAAAGTCATCTATATTGTGTTCATGGCTTTGGAAACTTTTTCCTTTATAATAAACATGATTTATGTTTATGTATTTAGCAGACGCTTTTGTCCAAAGCGACTTACAAGTGATAATCAGCATATTGCCCTTGTGGCTAACAACAACAACTTGACATCAGTCATGGAGAGGAGGGAACAAGGAGTGGACAGTAGAGGGGGGGACGGGTGCAGGGAGGGTGCTAGTTTGGAAGATGCTCATTGAAGAGCAGGGTCTTCAGGAGTTTCACGACAATTGAAAAGGAAGCCCCTGTTCTGGTAGTGCTTGGTAGGTCATTCCACATTTGTGGAACAATGCATGAGAAGAGTCTGGGTTGTCCTGAGCGTGGTGTAGGCACTGCTAGCCGACGATCCTGTGATGACCGGAGCGTCCGGGCCGAGACGTAAGCCCTTGCAAGAGGATTCAGGTAGATGGGAGTCGTACCATCTCGGACTTTGTATGCTAGTGTTAGCAATTTGAATTTGATGCGTGCTGCTAGCGGTAGCCAGTGGAGCTCAATGAACAGAGGGGTGAAGTGTGCTCTTTTTGGCTGATTGGGCTGCTGTGTTCAGGACCATTTGAAGAGGTCTCACAGTACAGCCTGGAAGACCAGTTAGAAGGACATTGCAGTAATCGAGGCGGGAGATGACAGTAGGTTGCACCAGGAGCTGGGTGGCATGTTGTTAGGTATGGTCTGATCTTTTGTATGTTACACAGCGCAAAGCAGCATGAACGAGCAACAGAGGCAACATGATCTTTAAAGCTCAGGTGTTCATCAATCACAACACCCAGATTTCGAACTGCCTTTGAAGGAGCCAGAGATAGGAAGTCATTTTGGATTGAGATATTGTGCTGTATGGATGGTTTTGCTGGGATGACAAGTTGTTCAGTTTTAGAGGTTGAGTTGGAGATGGTGGGATTTCATCCATTTTGATATGTCAGAGAGACAGTTTGATATTCGTGCAGAGACAGTGTGGTCTTCCGGTGGAAATGACAGGTAGAGCTGGGTGTCGTCTGCATAGCAGTGGTAGGAGAAGCCATGTGATCGAATGATCTCACCCAGTGAGGTGGTGTATGTGGCACAGAGAAGAGGTCCTAGTACAGAGCCCTGGGGCACTCCTGTGGCAAGATGTTGCATGGTAGAGGATTGTCCAATCCATGATACACTGAATGATTGTCCTGTGAGGTACGATTCAAACTAGGCATGTGCTTTCTCTGTGATGCCCATGCTAGAGAGTGTGGACAAAAGGAAGCCATGGTTAACAGCGTCAAATGCAGCCGATAAGTCTAGCAGGATAAGCACTGAGGATTTGGCAGTCGCTCTAGCTTCTTTTAAGGATTCAGTCACTGCTAACAGAACAGTTTAAGTGGAGTGGCCCTTTTTGAACCCAGATTGGTAAGGGTCAAGCAGACAGTTTTGTGAGAGGTATTCTGTGATCTGCTTGAAAGCCACCCTTTCAATGATTTTGGACAGAAAAGGGAGGAGAGAGATAGGTCGGTAGATCTCCACATGATTTGGAGGAAGAGATGTTTCTTTTAGCAGCGGTTTAACCTGAGCATGCTTGAGAGAGGTGGGAAATGTACCGGATGTCAGTGAAGCGTTGATCACATGTGTGACTGCTGCGGCTACTGTAGGAGCAATAGCTTGGAGCAGCTTAGTCGGAACGGAGTCAAGTGGGCATGTGGTAGGGCAGCTGCACGTGAGAAGCTTGGACACACAGTTCTCAGTGACAGGGGAAAAAGAGGAAAATGAAGCAGTAGGGCTTGAGATGGTTGGGCTAGAAGGAGATTGTGGTAGCGAACTTTACTGTAAGTTAAACATTTATTTGCATAAACTATTTGGGTGCTGGGCTTTATTAGACCCAGATCATTACTTTTAATTCTCGATTCTCAATAAAAACGGATTCGAACCCCTAAACACATCTGTGATAATCTCCTATTTTACTTTCTATGGAGTTCTTCTCATCTACAAGTAAGCAACAGTGTGCACCATTTTTGCTTGTTTATTTGTTTTGGGTTGTTTTATTTATTTATTTTCTATGGAGTGGGAAAGTGAATTCATTATTTGCTATCTATTAGCAGAGAAAAGTCTTTCCTTATGTTGCAGAATATGAAACTGAGTCCATCTAGCATAACACCGCTATGTTGCACTTGCATACTACTAAATGAAATCCAATTTATTGTTTATCATGACTGAAACTCCCAACTTTTGGTTTAGATTTAAGTGTGAAATGTTTGCATAGTTAGTTTGATTAATTTAATCCCAAAAGGAACATAAACATCCAGCATGGTCAACATTTGCTGCAGTGTTGTAGACTTTCTAACGTTGGTTTGAGCCAATCTTGAGTGTGTGCTTTCTGCACTGCAGCAGTAAACATTGTTATAGTCCATTCCAACAGATTTGTCAGTCGCTTTATTGAAGATAAAGTGTAGAAAACACTACAGCAATATCGTAATCTGCATCTCTCGTAATTTTCCTTTCTGTTTCTCTCAATCTTTGCAATATTAATTTATTCGACAGTTCTTTGTTTTTCTTATATTTTAAAGTATCGCTTATACTTAAAATAAAAATTGACAATCACATGATTTCTAAGTTTAACACATTGCAACGTAGCTGTCACCAGTGTTTGTGTTGGCTACTAGTATAAGTGTGTTCATTACCCTACTGGGTCAAATTGTATCCTGTTGTTGGCACAAAAAAGTCTGAGTCATTGATTTCCTCCTGGGCCTGCTGAAACAACTGCAGAGATCTGTCGTCTCTCATAATTCCATGGCAGGGAAATGAAACCATGTTCCAGAGGAAAAGAAGCAATCAGAACCTTCCATTACCTTTCTTATTGGAGCACTGCTTGCAGATCAGCAGATCTGTCTTTGCTCTGTCCCTGCGTCCCGTCCCCCCCCCACACACACACACACACCTCTGCCTTTCGGTCTGTTTGTGTAGTACTGACTGGCAGAGTGGCGATGCTGTGTTGATTTATTGCATGGTTGGTCAAATGGAACTTAGATGGAAAGTGTCTGTCATTGTGGTGTCCCTTAGATAGAAACACCTGTGATGCCCAGGGACAACTAACTGTTCTATCAGTAATGGGTCCCCACCTGAGCTAACGGCGCATCCTGCACGCACACGCACACACACACACACACACACACACACACACACACACACACACACACACACACACACACACACACACACACACACACACCAACCTGCACAATCACAAACAGTGTTTACAGAAACGTACCAACACTGAAAACAAAATAAGTCCACCTCTGCACGTGCAGAGTTTCGGTATTTTCTAAAAGAAAACAAACAAATCGCCTAATCAATGGGTCATTATCAAGTCCAGGTTGCAGTTTGCCTTAATGATGTAAGCTTCATCGTTTACCTGGGTCATGTGACCTTCCAGTGGGACGTGCTTGGAAAACCTTCATAGGGAGGCAAATAGAAGACTTTCTAATGAGTTGCCGTAGAATTTGGTTTGAAATTTGGAGGTCCTAAATTTTAAGGAGGAAAACTGTCCAGGAAATCAGTGGATCCATCTTCTTAGCATCCCTGGGGTGTCACTCCAATATGTTGGAAGAAAGGATCTGATTGAGTGTCGAAACTGAAATTCAGAAGTAGCAATGCGGCTTTTGTCTCATGGAACAGTTGACCAGATCTTCACCCTTGCAGGGTTGCTGAGAAGGTGGTGGGAATTTGGTATAATATGCTTCCTCTGGATTAGGAGTGAGTCTCTGTCTAATGTCTGATTTTCACTATTAGATTTGTTACATGCAACAAGACCTTGGATAATTGTCCATGGACGGACAGTTCCAAAATAAACTACAACCATATGCAAATCAATTGGAATGGGAAAGAATATTTGCTAAGTATTTTCAGGGGAATTGTGGTATTTCACGTGTGACAGTAGTAGAAAAAGTAAAGCAGACCCTGCCCGTTGGGTTTTACTACAAGTCAGTTATAAAGGGGAATTTTGCCATCTTAAACAACTCTAACCTCGCAAGCAGTATAAGTGGTGTATGGATGCTCGTTGTATTGATTTTATTTATACCTACAGTGACAGAAAGTTTACGATCAATGCCAGCACCCACCTTTTTCATGACCCAGGGGATCTGCAAATGTTCAGCAGAATGAATAAACTGCTGCAACATCTTATAACCTGAGGAGTGACTTTCTTTCTCTCCCCTGCAAGTCTTAACAGTCCTCAACAGGACAGGCTTTCCACGTTAGTCGAGGTTACAAGCTTTAGCAAAGTTGATGCTTAAAGGTGATGAAAAACTTTAACACTGGCTGTTAGTGGTGTGCATTTCTACCTACCTCACAATTCGATCCGATTCCGATTATCTGCCTAACGATTCGATTTGAGTCTGAAATGCATCACGATTCTTCACACAAAAATTTTCATTACTTAATAAAAGCAGTTGAATAGTTTTCAATTTCTTTTTTATTTCGAAATCCCTGAAAAACAGAACATTCATCTATTCACTATAGTGAGCAATAATTTTTAAAGTGTGCTGCCGATAATTACTTAAATAAAATAAGAAATAATGTTTTCGGTAGAGCAGCTTTAAGATAGAATATTACTGAACTTAAAAATAGTAAACAAATACTGTGTTAAGTGATTCTTTCACATCCAGGATCCCAAAACCAAAATTAGCCCAGACATCTGATTTAAATGTAACGGGTACATCTTTGATTACTGGTAATGTATCCCTGTCTGCCATTTCTGTTTTAAATTGGCGCTAGGGCAACGCAGTGCGCATGTCATTGCAACTCTGCCCCCAGAAGTAATTGTAAAACCTCGAAACTTTATTGTCCTCGCATAGACATAGACATAGGGAGAAAATCTCATTATGTCACGTTGCTGCATCGTTGCGGAATCATGCACAGCTGAATCGCGATGCATCTTAGAATCGATCATTTTTCCCACCTCTACTGGCTGTGTGTTGCTGATTTTTGATATGCAAAGCTTGGTTTAGCTGAAATGACCTTTTGAAGTGAGTTTCTGTGGCAAAATGAACTGATCATATCTTTCCTGATGAGGCTTTCTATACAATCTCAGTTTGGGAAAACAGATTCATTCTTTTTCTTTCTTTTTTTTTTTTGTTGGATTTATGACAGGTCACATTAGATTATAGAGATGAGAGCCAAATACCAACAATAATGGGAATGCCATACGCAGGAAAAACATTAGTCTAAATACAGCAAATTGGACAAAATGCATATACTTAATGTCATGTTCAGGTGAATCAAACACCAAGGATTCAGTGATGATACACAGAACAGAACAAATGGGAATGGTTTATTCACTTAACAGGAAGAAAAGGAAGGTTAAAAGGGTTCCCAAGCTTGACTTGGCTCAATGGGAGAACTAGATGAACACTGATCAAAAGGTGTGCAGTTCAATTCTTGGACCTGAAGGTCATGTGTTGAAGTATCCTTGGGCAAGATATTGAACCCTGAAGTTGTTTCCCAGCCGGTGTACAAGTGGTAATTATTAAATTTGACTCAGCTTGACTTTGCATGGATTTTACCTGAACAGGCTGTGTCTGGTCTGCATGATGATCTGGTACTGAAGCTGTGGCTGCAGGGAGCTGGTATCACGGAGAGAGCAGGTGGAGATGATCAAAGAGGCCCAGGTGGTTTGTGTGTGTGGGATTATTTCTGACCAGACAGATGTGCTAAAATCTAACAATAATTTGAACATTTTTTATCACATTCAGCAGCATCGATTTTGGCTAAATTTTGACTTTTCCCGTTGTAAGTACCAGTAGTTTTTTTTTTCCTTTTTTTCTTCCTTTAATAAAGGAGACATTCTCAAGGTGTTGTTATAAAGTTGTTTTGGAATCAAGTTTATGTCCTTGTGTTTTTTTCCCCATGGGCACTATGAAGGAGAGCATTCCCGTCCCTGGGAATACGTTTGAAAAATGAAGTGAAAATCCACCCTAATGATCACATTCCCTGCCGTCTCTTCAACGTGAAAGTCTTGATGGATGCATTTATTCAATCTTGGATACATTGTGTGCTGTGTGACTAGAGGCAAACTGCAATGTGTGCCAAACCTTAAATAGCAGATGTGTCACATACAGAAAGGTGAAAGATATCTATTAATTGGTAAGCACTCGGGAGATTGTGGTATGTATGATGTCTTTCTGTGTGTGACGCACTTATAAAAAGGTCAAGACTTATCTGGAAAAGGTGGAGGAAGCAAGAATTGTTCAGAATATAAATGTATTGCGTGCACCAAGGTTGGTCATCATATCCACTCATTTTTATTTATTTTTCTGCTCATCTAATCTCAGAATAGAACCGGAAAGAAACACTGAACCGTCCAACAATTCTTCCAAAACATGGTCTCCGCTGAAGTAAAATGTTCCTATGTTAACAAAAAGAGAATTAGTAATGTTGGAATACCCACAGAGAAACGGTTCATTCTGAGACACACACCCGTAGATCTGCATGTCCCAACCCACTTCAATGTTAGTATTATATAAACGTTGGTTGCAGTAATGCTAACTGCAGAACAATGCTAGCCTTAGCTGCTGCTATTGTTGAATGAATGACTAACGTTTTATTTGTTGTAGAGGGACAATGTGCATTAATAAAAAACTGTATGATGCATGTACCCATTTATAGCCGAAAGGCTCATTTTCATTTGTGGTCTCCGTGCCTGAAGACACATGCCATTTAGAAGCATCAATCAAACATTAGCATTTGCTAACATTAGCCTGAGCTACTGCTAATGTTAGCCTGAGTTACTGCTAACCACAGACATCATATACGTAGGCACCCCATGAACTGGCACTTAACTATAGTAGCTGGCGTAACAGCAGGCTGCCATCTTGGATGGGGTCATCTTCACCCCCAAAGCATTTATTACTACTGAGGAGGGTACTTACCTCACTAAAAAACACATTTCATTATACTTTTTCACAAAATCAGACATATAGTTAAAATATAAATATGATTAAATACAATTAATTAAAACATGACCAACAGATATGCTAGAGAAGTACATAGTAATGTCACACCCTGTCCTGTCTCCCTGTTCTGTTCAGTCATGTGTCTCTGTTAATTGCTCCCACCTGCCTCTCGTTTTCCAATCACCCAAGCTCCCAGCCCTCATGTATTTAAACCCTCTCAGTTCTGTGTCTTGTGTCGGTTCATTGTTTCAGTGTCCAGCGTGTGTTTACCATTAAAACCCTTTTACGCCTTCTAGTTTGTCTGCCTGCCTGCCTTCCTCACCCGCATGTGGATCCTTTCCTCCCCTTCACTCACCGGCACGTAGTGACAAGTAATTCCACGTGATCTGTTTTCAATAGTGCACCGGTTGTTGCAACCGTAGGCTCCACAGAAACAGGCATAGTTGCTCACTCTTTATTGACTTCAAATTTGGAGAGTGAGAAACCCACCCAACATGGTGGCGACCAATGAAGCATTTACGTATTAATGTCTATGGTAACGTCTTTGTTGGATGAGAGGAAAACAAAGAAGAATGTTGGAGCACCACTCGTGCTCCAGGGTGAACTATGAATGCCAGATAGATCTGTGGCTTATGGCCCTTGTCACTGTTTCCATCTGGATCTACAGCTGTCAAAGACTGTTGAGGAAATTTCTTTGTGTGAAAGTGAAGTCTCAACATCTTGTTTCCAGGTTGTATTTTAAAGCCAGATTCTTCATTCTCAGGCTGTGGAACAGACATCCACTTAGTTGGCTGTTGTTCTGCCAGCATGCCTAATAAAGGAGAAATGTAGACAAAAAGCACATTTTTTTAAGAATCAGGGTCTCTTTCCTCCTATTTACTGTTCTTATCCACGTGACTCGAGTCATGCAGCTTCCTTTGCAAGTGCTGAAACTTCTTTGGTGTAGTTGGAGTGTAAGAGATGAGATTCAGTGTTGTGTTTGCATGCTGTCATGAAAAATTCATATTTATGTGTTTTAAGCCCAAGCAAAGAGATGGACTTTGCATTATCATAGATATATACATTTTATAAAGTCAAAGCATAGGCGCTGGTGTATTTTTCATGTAGTCGTCCTTGAAAGTCACTGTATTTCATTGCTGCTTCTCTTATGGAAATCAATAGTGTATCGTGTGAATCTTTAGTTCACACACAAGGACAGAGATCACTGTTTCTGTAATCTATACGTCTCTGACAATGCCATAACAGTCCGTCCTCCAAGCGCTGACAGATCTTTTTTCTTTCAGCAGATATTTCTGGATATTGAACTTCTCCACAGAACATCCTGGGGTTAAGTGCTTTTAATCAAGGGCATCTGAACCATAGATGGTCGCGGCAGAATTGGAAATTACTCAGGAGAATTCCCCCAGTGACAAGCTCATCCTGCCAGGTTGCAGACCATATATTAGGGGGTCAAGGGCGAGCTGTCTGTAGGTATGTAAAACAACAAGCTTCTTGTGGGGAAATTTTCTTTTTTTAACTATCTCATAAATCTCTAAATGCACTTAATGACCAAAAGGTCTCCGCTGGAAAACTTTCTACAACTTATAAAAATCAATCCAGTTCAAAATGACCATCACAGCTAATCGTAGAAAACACAAAAATGCCCTAAACTCCATCACATCTCAGCGTAGACCAACCCCAGCACGAACTGCGGTGAGAAAGTTCTTTAATTCTTATCTTGTCCCTGTCTCTCTCGAGATCTTCCTGCATCTTTCTGTGGAAGTGTCTCTTATCTACAGCAGAGGCTGCTGTGATTAATGGTAGCCATTCATTTACTCGATCAACCACTTAAACAGAGATTATTAATCAGATGGTTATTTAAATGTCACCAGCGAGCAGCTGAGAGAAAATGAGGCCACTGGGACGTTGTGTTTCCATGTGTGCGGGCTGCTTGAGTGTGTGTTTACTTCCTGGAATATGGCGACACATTGATAATCACGGGCTTATTCATTAGTTTTATTTACATTCAGTGTAGCAGCACTCTCTGGGCTGCCACCTTACCATGGTGGAGGGGTTTGAGTGTCTCAGTGATCTTAGGAGCTAAGTTGTCTGAGGCTTTCTGCCTCTGGCAGGGTCACCCATGGCAAACAGGTCCTAGGTGAGGGATCAGACAAAGAGCAGCCCAAAGACCTCTTATGATGAATTATATAAATGGAAACCGTGTTCCCTCGCCCAGACGTGGGTCACCGGGGCCCCCCTCTGGAGCCAGGCCTGGAGGTGGGGCACTTTGGCGAGCGCCTGGTGGCCGGGCTTTCACCCATGGAGCCCGGCCGGGCACAGCCCGAAGAGGAAACGTGGGTCCCCCTTCCCACGGGCTCACCACTCGTGGGAGGGGCCAAAGCGGTCGGGTGCAGTGTGTGACGGATGGTAGTCGAGGGCGGGGACCTTGGTGGTCTGATCCTTGGCTACAGAAGCTGGTTCTTGGCACATGGAATGTCACCTCTCTGGTGGGTAAGGCGCCTGAGTTGGTGTGTGAGGTTGAGGGGTTCCGACTAGATACAGTCGGACTCACCTCAACGCATGGTTCTGGCACTGGAACCAGTTTCCTTGAGAGGGGTTGGACTTTCTACCACTCTGGAGTTGCTCCCACTAAGAGGCGCTGAGCAGGGGTGGGCATACTAGTTGCCCCCCATCTTGGTGCCTGTACATTGGGGTTTAACCCAGTGAATGAGAGGGTAGCCTCCCTCCTCCTACGTGTCGGGGGACGGGTTCTGACTGTGGTCTGTGCTTATGCACCAAACTACAGTTCAGACTATTCACCCTTTTTGGAAACCTTGGAGGGGGTGCTGGAAAGCGCTCCTTCCGGTGACTCCCTCATTCTGCTGGGTGACTTTAACGCTCACATGGGCAACGACAGTGAGACCTGGAGAGATGTGGTTGGGAGGGACGGCCCCCCTTATCTGAATTCGAGTGGTGTTTTGTTATTGGACTTCTGTGCTATTCATGGATTGTCCATAATGAACACCATGTTCAGACATAAAGGTGTCCATATGTGCTCTTGGCACCCAGGATACCTTAGGCCACAGCGCAATGATTGACTTTGTTGTTGTTTCATCTGACCTGTGGCCGCATGTCTTGGACAGTCGGGTGAAGAGAGGGGCAGAGCTGTCAACTGACCACTACCTGTTGGGGAGTTGGCTCAGATGGTGGGGGAGGATACCGGTCAGACCAGGCAGACCCAAACGTATCGTGAGGGTCTGCTGGGAACATCTGGCAGAGTCTCCTGTCAGAAGGAGCTTCAATTCCCACCTCCGACAGAACTTCCAAAATGTTCCGGGGCAGGTCGGGGAACATTGAGTCTGAATAGAACCTGTTCCATGCCTTCATTGCTGAGGAGGCCGACCGGAGCTGTGGTCGCAGGATCGTCGGTGCCTGTCGTGGTGGCAACCCCCGAACCCGCTGGTGGACTACGCGCTACCAACACTATCTATAGTGGGGGCGGTGTGCTGCTGACCTCTACTCAGGACGTTGTGGATCGGTGGCCAGAATACTTCGAAGACCTCCTCAATCCCACCGACATGTCCTTCAGTGAGGAAGCAGAGTCTGGGGACTTTGGGTTGGCCTCTCAATTCTCTGGTGCTGAGGTCACTGAGGTGGTTAAAAAGCTCCTCTGTGGCAAGGCTCCAGGGTTGGATGAGATCCGCCCGGAGTTCCTTAAGGTTCTGGATGTTGTGGGGCTGTGTTGGCTGATGCGGCTCTGCAATATCGCGTGGACATCAGGGGCAGTCCCACTGGATTGGCAGACTGGGGAGGTGGTCCCCTTATTTAAAAAGTGGGGCTGCAGGGTGTGTCCCAACTACAGGGGGATCACACTCCTGAGCCTTCCTGGTAAGGTATATTCAGGGGTTCTGGAGAGGAGGGACCGTCGGCTTGTTGAACCTCAGATTCAGGAGGAGCAATGTGGTTTTCGTCCTGGCCATGGAACACTGGACCAGCTCTATACCCTTAGGGGGATCATGGAGGTTGCGTGGGAATTTGCCCAACCAGTCTACATGTGTTTTGTGGATTTGGAGAAGGAGTATGACCGCGTCCCTCGGGGGCCCTGAGGGGGGTACTCCAGCAATATGGGGTACCAAGCCCTCTGATGCGGGCTGTTAGGTCCCTGTATGACCGGTGTCAGAGCTTGGTCCGCATTGCCGGCAGTAAGCTGGGCTTGTTCCCAGTGAGAGTTGGACTCCGCCAAGGCTGCCCTTTGTCACCGATTCTGTTCATAACCTTTATGGACAGGATTTCTAGGCGCAGCCAAGGTGTGGAGGGCATCCGTTTTGGTGGCCTGAGGATCAGGTCTCTGCTTTTTGCAGATGATGTGGTCCTGTTGGCTTCATCAGAATGTGATCTTCAGCTTTCGCTGGAGCGGTTCACAGCTGAGTGTGAATCAGCTGGGATGAGAATCAGCTCCTCTGAATTTGAGACCATGGTCTTGATTCGGAAAAGGACAGAATGCTTTCTCTGGGTCAGGGATGAGGTCCTGCCCCAAGTGGAGGAGTTTAAGTATCTCGGGGTCTTGTTCACGAGTGATGGAAAACTGGAGCGTGAGATTGATAGGTGGATTGGTGCTGCATCTGCAGTGATGCGGGTGTTGTACCAGTCTGTTGTGGTGAAGAGAGAGCTGAGTCAGAAGGTGAAGCTCTTGATTTACCGGTCGATCTACGTTCCTACCCTCACCTATGGTCATGAGCTTTGGGTAGTGACCGAAAGAATGAGATTGCGGATACAAGCGGCCGAAATGAGTTTTCTCAGAAGAGTGGCTGGGCTCTCCCTTAGAGATAGGGTGAGAAGCTCGGTCATTCGGGCGGGGCTCGAAGTAGACCCGCTGCTCCTCCACATCGAAAGGAGCCAGTTGAGGTGGCTCAGGCATCTGGTCAGGATGCCTCCTGGATGCCTCCCTGGTGAGGTTTTCCGGGCACGTCCAACCGGGAGGAGACCTAAAGGTAGACCCAGGACATGGTGGAGGGACTATGTCTCTCACCTGGCCAGGGAACGCCTTGGGATTACCCTGGAGGAGCTGGCCCAAATGGCTGGGGAGAGGGAAGTCTGGGCCTCTCGCTTTAGGCTACTGCCCCCGTGACCCGACTCCGGATAAGCGGATGAAAATGGATGGATGGATGGATGGATGGATGGATGGATGGATGGATGGATGGATGGATGGATGGATGGATGGATGGATGGATGGATGGATGGAGCAGCTAATAGAAAAGTGATATGTTGCAATGAAGCATCCTTTTGATACCCATATTGGTCTTGTTTTGTCTCATTATTTAAACAGCATCGCCAAACTCATGGGACATTGTTAGAGGTTTGTATCTCCCAACAGCTCTGCACTACTCTGATTCCTTTGTACATTCCTTAAAGATACATAGGGAACATATACTGCACAGCTTGGCGACCCTAATCAGAATGAGATAAATTGTTATCGAGATATTTGCTGTAGCAAAACCCCTAGTGGTTGCTTTTGTGATACACATATGAATGAATATTCTACGAAATGTGAAGAAATCTTTCCAAAAAGAATCCAATAAACAAAATTGTTAGCTAGCAAATTCCCAACTGCTTGCTTCGTGGCACATTTACACTTTAAAGGAGCAATATGTAAGAATTCTACAGTGAAATCATCACAAAACTAATGTCTCATGTTGGAAGAAAGGTAACATTGGAAAAGATTTCATTCTCAGCTGGCTAAAGTGGGACAAAATCACTGTTTACAATCTGTGAGCCTCGTAAGGTTGCAGAGTCTACACCGAGCTAACGCTGCAGCATCTGCTTTTGTATTTGGACACCAGCAGGCATAAAGTTCCAAAGAACCAAAGCCAGTAAACAGGAGTGATCCAGAAGCTATTGTACCTCTAAGAAGCCATGGCATCTTTTTGTTTTACTCTAATATAAAAAAGAAGGCTAGAGGCTAATGTTGAGCTAACAATGCTAATGGTGAAATAGAAGTAAATAGCAAGCTACTTTTTGAGTTACCAACAACTCGATGTTACAGTGAAATGTATGTGTGAAATAAATAATGAGTCAATTGTGGCATTTTACTTCCTATGATGAGTCATTAAGAACTATAACAGCAAGATGACCAACAACTATGCTCCCTCTAATGTCGGAGGCATGTTACCGTAATAACTGTAGGAAGTACTCCCTATTGCAAAAAACCCAAGAGTGCTAGCACAAGGTTTAACAATGTATTATCTACTCATCAGCTTGCTGTGTATTACCCGTCTTTACCTGTCATCTAGAATCTACTGGTGCTGATCCACAACTGCCAACAACCATGAAACTCACTAAACGCCAGTGAGAAAGAAACTTTTTGTTTAGAAAAATGGCCTGCAGTAACCAAATTTGACCACAGGATGTCCTTCTTACTTCATTCTTACACATTGGCTTCTTGTTTAGATTTGACAATTTGATTACATTAGTCCTTTTGTTCTTCACATAGCTCAAGGCATGCATGGACAGCTCACATAGGACTACTTAAAGTCTGTGACTTGAGCTTTGACGTGAGGATTTTCTTCATCCTTCTGCAAAGCCTTAATGCAAGAAGTAATAATGCTTTAGGAGGAGAGGAGAACGTGTGCCCATGTGTGGATGCGCTCTAAATGTATCCTATTCATGCTAAGATGTTTGCACAAAAGTGAAACCCAGAACCTTATAAAAGGGAATTTAATACAATGGCGGCAGAAAACCAACTAATTCCATGTGTCAGCGTGCTGTGAAAAAATGCAGCGATGTTTTGGGAATGTCTTGTTCACATTCTGTAATCTGGTATTACTGGTGCGGCTGAGCTGAGATTATAAATAAGAAGGTGAAATCATCAGCTGCAGAGAGAGTACACGCTTCATGTAGTTCATCATTCATTTCATCAATCATGTAATTGATTGAACCTATTAATCAAAAAAGGTAGTGGATGAGAGGGGGTGATGGATGGATGGGGAAACGGAGCTTGACTGATTTAAATTCAGCAGCTGGAGTCTGAAAAGGTCAAGGGTCATCCATGAGACATTTATGAGCTGAGCAGCCTTGTAGTGGGACCTTTTGATGCTGCGTTAAGAAAAGCTTTTATTAAAGGTGGACGCCTGGATACTGACACAGTCCCCTCCTGCTGCTCAGCCCTGTGACTGTGGTAGGGTTTCGGATGCCACAGCTCTCTGATAAATCTTTGGAAAAATAACACCACGGATGACCTCAAGGTCACTGCTTCATTAACTGTCGTCCACTTTGATTTTCTCATCTCACAGACGTGAGGGATGAGAATGGCTTCATAGACAAAGATAAAGAGGATGAAGGCTTTTGTGATTCACAAGGAAAAAAGTAGTTTGAAATTTGAGAATTCCTGATTAGACGGTTTGATGAGACTCAGAAGGGAACGTCGGTTCTACTCTGTGAACTGTTAAAAATACATTTGGACCTTTAAAGAGGCCATTGACATCTTTAGAAGAGGGGTTCTGTTGAAAGATTGTGAACTATTGGAGTTTTTGTAAAGTCCACACAGAAGGCCCTCAGTTGGGAGACATGAAGATGAAATCGTGATAGTTAACTTAAATGAATACTAGGCAGTTTTGACTTGCTTTCAGCACCCCTTAGTGTTCCGTTTGTTAAACCAAAAGTGAAACTTATCTCTGCTGTACATTCATCTTTTTAACATCTTCATCTGACAGCTGAAATGTCTCCTCAGCCTTCATTAGATTCTACAGGCAGACCCATAGACAGAGCTCAGTCATAGGAGTGAAATCTACGGCTGTCTTTCAAATAGTTTCACAACTGGACAGTGCTAGGGCCAATCAGAGCAATGATCAATGTGACATATTCACATATTCATAGCAACAGATGTCAGTCAACGAGGCAGTTCACCATAAACCATGAAAGAAGTAAAAAAGAAGTCTATTTGCTCATGGCTCAAAGAAAAGTCAAAGTCAAGATCATAGAAAAATTTTGTCAAAGCCATTTCAAGCGATCGCCATTCCAGAACCACCGCCATCTTTGTAGTTTTATTATGCCGCAGCTCTGCTGGCACTAATGCCCAGTTTATGCTTCTGCATCAGCACACACACTGAGACGTTTAGATCTCGGACTTCTCCGTCTCCTGGGGAGTGTTGCAAAGCACTTTTCCACCAGGACAACAGAGGGCGTAGCGCTGTTCTGGGGTATCCTGAATATTGTGTTTACGTTGTGTTTTTGGTATCTCAGAGACTTAACAGGGTAAAACTGTCCCTCATTCTCCTCCACCTCTTCGTGCACTCACCACCTCTAAACTCCCGTCATTTTCGTCCACGAATAAAACACTTGCTTATGTTTTTGAGGGCACAATGGCGATGCTGTTGATGAAAGCAGCGTCCTGACCAGTCACAAGCTTGCATTCTCCGTCTCATTCGACAGATGTTTAGAAAAGTGGGCTCATAGCATAACGCCATGAAATGACCTTGCAAGGCCTCTCCAGCAGGCTTGCATGGATGAATAATGGTGTTGCGTGTCTCCGCACCGACGAAGAAGCATAAACTAGGCTTAAGCCCACCCAGTGTCTCTCCACAAATATAGAGCTCTGTGATTGGCCCAGCCTAAACTTAGCTTAGCCAATGGTAGACCTGTTGAGGCACGTGTTAAAACAAAAAAGAGACCAGGTCATCTGTTTAACTTAATAATTCATTATGTATAAGTACATTCAGTTAAAACAACCCTCACATTATTTTTGTTAATTTTCATTTGTCACTTGATCCAGTCATGGCTCTGCTCGAAAGATAAAAACAGATAATTTTATAGATCTCTTTTCTTACCACTGCAGCTAAGTGCTTCTGATGTGCGGTATTCCCTACTCAACTTTTCACAGGCTGAATCATTAGAGCCGTGGTCAAAAAGCAACAAGTATTCAGGAGGGAGGAGTAGTAAGAGCACTTGGGCTTTCTTCCCGTGTGTGAACAAATGTTTTTCAGCTCTCTGATGTTGCTAAATGCACCGACAGCTGAAGCTTTTTTGCAGACTTCTCAGATTTGATCAGAATTGCACGCCTGTATTTGTTTCTTATGTATCTTGAAAGCGTTATCATCTGATGCACCGAATACTCGTATAGTTTATGTTGAGAGAGTTAGAGCAGGTGTGCACCATCACCAGCCACTTGTTTATCACATCTGGTGCACACACACAATGAGTCTTTGACTCATGTCTAGACAGAAAAATTAGGGCGTATGTTCCGAATAAAATAGAGAGAGATTGACATGTAGGAGAGGTGTTCGTGCTGTGCAATCAGGCCTCATTTTCCACACTGAGCTCAGTCAGTGACAGCCGTGTCACCGTTTGGCCATGGAATGGATTTATTACCAAGTGTTTCTTGTTCTGCGTCTGTCCTCAGAAGAAGGCAGCTATCACAGCTAACAGGAGATCTCTGAACGCAAAACCGCTCTGTTGCTTGCTAGGCTGAAATTAAACAGGTTCACCGGTAATGTGTTTAATTGCATGGAGCTCTTTGGTTTAAAATTCCATTTTTGGTTCTTTTTTAAAACACAGAAAAGGTTTCTTTTTACCTTGCGTGCTGAGCTCTGGGGAAGTTTGCAGTCGCGAACGAAACTGCCAGCAAGGTAAAAAGATTTAAAACAAGAATCCAGAGTTTTTTTCTCAGAGGGCACCATCTAGAGGCAGAAGAAATGCACTGCACCTTAATCCTCAGTCCCAATTTCCATGATTACGGCTGGAAGCCACACCTCTCGTTCATGGACATGCATCTCTCTCTCTCTCTCTCTCTCTCTCTCTCTCTCTATATATATATATATATATATATATATATATATATATAGATTAAATTACGGTGTACTTCGACAGTATAAAACATTTAGTGGTATTAATGTTTGTGGACGCTTTCTGGCGCTGATTAGTGGCTCTGCTGAAGCAGTGGACCAATGCTGACATTTTAGCAAAGTCCTCAAAGGAACAATTTGTATGGAGACACAACGGCTGAGGGACTTTTCCCCTCCTAGAAATTTCCCAGAACTCCTAACGTGCTATGCTGTCCATCAAGCCAGATATCTAAAAACTGTCCCGATTCAAGCAAACTCAGATAAAAGATAATTCTGAAATATTTTGACCCAAACCAATGGAAGCCAATGAAGGAAAGAATGGGTGGAAAATAATTTGACGGTGAACTAACCTAACTAATCTTGGGTTGAACCCAAAGTGGAAGAGCTTGTAGAGGTCTCTTGTTGTGTAAGAATTTCATTTTAGGCCATTAAAGAGCAAATCAGTTATTAATAGAACAGTTTTATTTGGAATATTTTTGATTATTTGTACAAAATAACTTGGCTTCTCTCACTTCTGAAGTTTTCAATACATTAGAAAAAGAAAAATTGTGGTCAAGAAAGAAAAGGCTCATAAAGTAAGGTTCAAGTAAATATATAAGGTTTTTAAGGCTGAATGTTTGACTAAATCTGAACAAACACAGCAACAAAAACAAAGTCTCAACGCCTTAAAAAGAGCAGATTCTCATTTATCTAGATCCTGAATTCCAAGTTCTTCTATAGACGATAACTGGACTTCATCAATTGGTCCTTTAACATTTTTTTATCACCTCTCATTCAAAATGCTTTAAAGGCACCATCAGAGCCATTTGGATCGTCACACAATTTTGTCGGTGTCCAAATAAAAACATCCAGGCTGTGAGAAGAAAATGTGGTGAAATGGAGCTGAATCTGTGCCCTTGGAAAAGGTCATAGAGCAGCAATAAAGAGTGAAAGCTGCTCACAAGGAGAGATTTTAGAGTATTTTCTACAAATAGAAAGACATTCGTGCATTTTGATTAGACACTCAAGCAATGCGTTGAGCTCAGCTGAGATTTTACAGGCCGTCCCACTAATTGTTATTCCTGTTTTATGTTTAAAATGAACTGAAAGTAAACACTGACCTGGCATTGACCCTGTAACACCTTCAGAATATTTTCAGTCTTACGCCTCCCAGGATGACTTGGAGGCTTAGCGTACCACCGATACGACTCAGCTATCTCTGAGCTATTTACAGCTACTTTAAAGTCAAGATATTGTCTATTTGGAGTTTTTAATATATATTAATGACACCAAATTGTGTAAAACAGCCATGATTTTGATGGATAAAATCTCATAATTAATTGGAAAAAACATTATTTCAACCATATTTCAACCAAAGCATTCTTAATGGCCAGTGGCATCACCATGGGGTTGCTGGGGGGTGCAATGGCCACCATTAGTTTATACACAAACTTTCCAAAAGATAAAAGAAGCCTTCTAGTGTGGATTTCTTTCTCACTGACAAAAGTAGACTCTTCAACGCTCTCATCCCCTGAAAACTTCAAGCTAAAATGGAAGTCACTAGTAACCCCACAGCCTGTTGTCACCCACCATATCTGATAACTGATTACCTTTGATAGAGCAGCAATACTGAAAGTTTAGATGTGAGAGTTTACAGCTGCTAAATAATACACTTTCATCTCTGGGTGCAGCAGTGAAAAATATTGCAGGGAGAAAAAAAAGGAAAAGAAAGAAGAAAAATATTGCACTCACCTGGTGGGTCATTTCAAACACAGAAATAATGTATTTGATGGTGAAAAAAGACAGCGAAACGCTCAGATTAGAAAAGCCAGTCAATTCCACGTCGCGTTGCAAATGTATATTTACTGGCTCACCCATCTTGGGTCACGACAAGGAAGGCTGTTGTTGATTTGTGTGCGGAAGTGTGTGTGAATGGATGAATGATACACTGTAGTGCAAAGCGCTTTGAAGTCCATTGACTCTGAAAGGCGCTACACAAGTGGGGGTCATTTATCCTTACATTTGATTTGGCGTCCAGGAGAGAGTAGAGCACGTCTTAAGCCAGGCGTACACTGTGCGACTTTTTCACTTTTTTGAGCCGATTTTCCACTCGTGCGAAAATCCACGAGATCGGGGCGAGTTTTGCGCCGAGCGTCGTGTAGTGTACGTGATCAGCAATCGTGAGCTCGCATGGACTTCTGGCGTGTTTGATATTTTGCTCGTCCCTCATGAGGGTATCGCGCTGTTGAAGCGGCGCTGCGACACAAAGTATCAGAACCGCTCACGGCGCATGCTTAATCCTGCATCAACACCGCTCGCCCGCTATTTCCCTAATAACACACGTTGTTCATGTTTATTTCTACACGTTTTTTTACTCACAAGGATTGTCGAGAAAGCGTGTTTGTCGTGCTCATGTCAAATTAAACTGATCACAAAACACAGATTTACTTTTTTTATTTCGTTTTCCTCATCCAACCCCATAAATCCCTGTGTGTCCTCCTGCAGCACTCCCGAAGGACAACAGGCAAAACTAGAGAAAAAAGTCTGACGTGTTGTGTAAAAACTGCTACTTTTAGCATATTTTTAGGTCCGACGTGTTGCTACCAGACGTACAGTGTGAGCACACGACTCGTGAGATCTGCTCTGCCAGGAAGTCGTACAGTTTGAGCTGAAGCTGAGTGCTACGAGTGAAAAAGTCGCACAGTGTCCACCCAGCTTTAGCTAGTAGAAGCTAACGATTAGCATTAGCAACTCCATAACATGGCAGAACTCCTCCAGGCTAGTGTTATTTTTGTAGATCAAACATCAGTGTTGCAGAGTTGTGTTGCTGCTAACTAATCGGATGTCCCTCAGGCAGGAGGTTACGGTCCATCCGGACCAGAACCTCCCGCCATAAGAACAGCTTCTTTCCATCTGCCGTTAGACTTGTGAACAGCTTATAAACACACAACCATGCTCGTCTTCTGTACTCGACACAAAGTCACGTTATCGGCTATGTTACCATTACCTGCCTTTTTTTATATCTGAAAGTTTTATTCTAGTTTTTTTTTATTATATTTTTTTCTATTTTATTCTATTTTTAATCTTATTATTCATGTTATATGTAGCACATTAGTACCGAAGCAAGTTCCTAGTTTGTGAATTGTTTGTTCACTGACAATGGCAATAAACCTGATTCTGATTCTGATATCAGGAAATCAGACTCTAAATCCTGCCGTCTTCTGCTCCCCTCAGCTCCTGCTAACTTCTACGTCCTGAAACAGGAGCACCAGAGCTTTTTCCCCCACAGCAATCAACCAAAAGTCATTCATTTATACTAGAGATCACTGCAAATGTGTTGAAAAGAAAAGTGAACTTGGTCTTCAAAGAAATTATAACCCTCGAGGGTAGACTTAACTGCAGCGTATATACATTACTGGTCTGGGTTTCCCATTGTGCTAAGTGATAATCTGTTGCCTGTAAAGTAGATGTTTTCCTGAACGCACCCCAGGAACTCAACAACAAATGTAACAGCTCAAACTTAAGAGCAGGGTGAGTACGGATAAATCTGACTGCAGGAGCAGGTTGGAAGTGAAACAAAGCATATCTGCACCAAAGGGGGGGGCAGTAAGACCCAACATGAAAACCAGGAATCCTGCTCTCAGATACAAACAAGCCTTTGATGCAAATATAGCATCAGTTTTTGCACAATATTCCTACAAACACATTTTAGCAGGCAGTTATGGATGCTAAAAGTGATTTAGTACTTATGGTAGACATGTGCAATCTTTAGAGAAAGTTCTTTAGTGCATTGTTACACCTTTTGTTCTGTGAAGTTTAGTCTTGTTTTTTTTAAGTCTGACATTAAAAATGAATGCCCCTGCTCTCCCACCTGCACTTCTTCTGTTCTCTCCTCAGATCCAGACTTTGCAGACTTGGGAGTACCCCCGCCTCTGCCCTGTAGGTATACTCCCTCAATCTCTGTTGTTGCTCCTGTTTTTCTCCTTTTATCTCACTCGTGTTTTTTACATTTCTTTTAATCCGTGCTCCTATTTCCCCTCACTAAGGCACACAATGTCTCTGTGTACACTGCTTTTCCAATGTTTGCACGTCACGCTTGTTGGTGTGGTTTGCACATGTGTGTAGATGTGTACATATTTACATGTGATTGTGTGTGTTTATGCATGTGTGTTGCAGCCTGTCAGTACGACATGGTTGGCCCTGAAGGTATCGTTGAGTCTCATCAGATCACCAGAGACGGGAAGGCTGGCGCCGCTGAAGCCGTTGACTGTAAATGGTACATCCGAGCTCCGCCAAGATCCAAGGTTAGTGACATCATGCAATGTTAAATTTCTTATAATTAGCTTTTTTCTTTGCAGTGTCCTGCCAATCCTGCAGCAGTGTCTTGTGTTGCTTCAGATGGTTTTGCCGCAGCGGGAATTTTTGTCACCATTATCCCGCTGTGAATTTTTGTAGCTGCAGGGAGGACATGTTCCTCTTTGGTCAGACAGCCAGCCAGAAGGGGTTTCTTGAGGGGAGTACGGCTCATTTTTAAAATCATCGTTGTGTCGCCAAGGAAAAAGGAGATGAAACTGTTCATGCAGTTTGACCTCAACGCTTCAAACACCCTGCTTTTGTGTTCTCTGTTAGTGTGCAGCCCTGCATCCGTACACAAATACAGATGTGCACACACAACTTTACTGCAACCGCTCATATACTCTGCATGCTTCCTTATCTGTGAGAGGTACTTGTGCTGCATTAATGCTACCAGATTAAAAGTCTCATGAGCCAGAAGCAGGAAGCACACATCATGCAAATGCTGCAACCTCTAAGCTGATCAACCATGGCAATAGGACCAAATGACTTTTAGGATGAGTGTGAGGTCCTGCTTATGTGTCACATAGGCCTTCAGGTCCCCTTTGTTTTGTATCTGGAGAGTCTTGGAGGCTGATGAAACGTTTCAGACTCAGGTTTTGTGCAGAATGTTACTGTTTTGCTGGTTTGTGGGCAGCAGGGGAGTGAGGTGAAGTAACCCAGGGTGTTTTTAAAGCAACATTAAAAAAGTCCCACTTTTCCCTCTTACAGTCATAAACATTCCTGCTGCAGCCTGCTGTAGCTCTTACAATGAGCTGAAGCTAACATGAGCCAACTGATACTAAACAAGTCACAAAGTAAAAAGATCCACACTGTTGGACATAAAAAAGTCCAGTAACAACAAAGCCAGGTCACAGTCAGTCCATGATTTCGTACCGTCCTTCACCTTTCTTAAACGAGGGTAGGCCGCAGCAATGTTCACTCTGGTTTTAACTCTTTGCGTCCCTTCAAAAGACATTACTTTCTTACTTTTACTTCCAGGCTCTGCCATGATGCCAACAAAAAAATAACTTGTGCGTTTTATTGAAGGTGGGCGAACTGAAAAGCTAAATGCTAGCCTTCATATTAGCCACTGGCATATTAAACAGCTAGTGTTCCTACCTGATCCATAAAACTGTTAAGTGTGGTTTCAGGTCAGCAGAGTGCTGTCCAATGTGAAATTGCTTAAGTTTCTGCCTCGAGAATTGCTGAAACCAATTTAAAATCAATAGTTTTAAAAGGTGTTGCTTTAAGATGATATTTGGTAATTACTAGGGATGCTCGATGTTAATTCATATATATCAGTGAAAATATACATTCATACCTAAAGGTGTATTTTTATTTCTCACAAGTACATTCAAAATAACAAAGGCACTTCCTGCTTTTTTTACATCAACCGTCGTCCTGTGGAGCACGCACACACACACACACACACACTGGCCTATAACACAGCTGGCTGATAACAATGGTTCCGTGATTCATGGCCACGGCAGCTGTTCTTATCTGGCGTACTCTTTGGGTTGCATTTTTCCAGCTAACGCCTTTGTTTCCTTCGCAAATGTCCTTCTGATTCAGCTGCTTTAAAAGTCAAGGCCACAGGAACTACTTTTGTCCGAGTCATCAGCATTCTGAGCCATACGATAAGTGCTAAGGTGGAACGGGGATCAGAGGAGATGCTGGCCTCCCTGAAGAAGCAGCATTGATTCCTCTGTTCTGGTCAAGTGCAGCTTTTTAGCAGCACATTGGAGGCCAAATTGGAGTACCAATTTCTGCATGAGTCACTTGGGGAGGGTTTGTTCATAACAATCCGACAAAATTTGGATGAGTTTCAACTCCCCCCGCCCCGTGGAAGGCCCTTGCAGGGCAAATTAGGGGCTAAAAGCTGACATTCACTGGTACTAATGGGCAAGAAGACAAACAAAACCTTTTATTCAGTCTTCACATAAACATAGACATGGATTTCTTATTTCTCTGTCAAGCACACAAACCTTAATGCAGCAAAGGAGATGCAGAGAGTGTTACCAGCACCACCAGTCCACCCCCTCCTCCAGCTCTGCATACATGTGTTGTAAACTGGACGTGGCGTTTACTCCTCCATGCAGATAAAGTGCTGCACTGTACCCTGTGTGCCAGAAAAAAGGAGAGAGATAATGACATCCTACACCGGAGGCTCTAATTAGACTGCACCGAGGACTCCAGAGAAAAGGCAGGGGGAAAAGTAAAAAACACGAGGTTTGGAGGAGCAAGTCGGGAGGGGAAAAGTGGAAAAAGATGCTCGATAATGCATTTTATCCCGGGTCTGAACATATGAAGGATTGAGATTAAGGGTGAGACTGCAGATGGCACAGACAGAGAGGTGGCGAGATGTACCTGCAGGAAAAAGCAGTAATGGCCATGTGTTGTTGCCACAATGCAGCACTTTTAATGACGGCGCTATAACTTTACACCAGCACGTCATTTTTAACGGCAGCTTCTCCTGTAAAAAGGACTTGGTGGAGAACACTCTGAGGGGGGGGGGGGATCAGCAGAATAAATAAGATTTTACTGGTATCTAATGTGACATTAAAGAAGATTTAATCAGCAGCGAGGCAGTGAAACCAAATGTCACATTTCAAACACATCTGTGCTTTTCTTCTGTGACTTTCCTCTTTTATATCGTTGACTGGACGTTTGTCCAAATGTACCTGACAGTTTTTTAACCATTTGCACTTTTTAACACCTGTTGTGCATTTTTGTGACGTCACTGTCAATATACGGCCAGTAATGAGCCGCAGCAGACCCTTTCAGCCGCAGAGGGAGCTCTCTTATCCGGTCAGTGATGGATTCCTCTTCATTATTGAGCGCCATCGAAGCTAGTATCTCACCTAAACATTATCTCCTCTTTTTTTTGTGCCACGTTGGGCTCTGATTGTTCCCTGCTGTTGGGGCTCCGTGCATCAGAAGCTCTTATTTTGATGTTTGTCTCTTGCTTCTGTCACATAATTAGGTCCTTCTGTTCAGCCTCCAGTCTGTAAACAACAGCAGCTTACAGAAGGCAATGATTTTAACGACACCGCAGACGATGAAACCGGTAAAAAAAGGGAAATTTTTCATCCCTAATCTGAGCAGGAGGCTCACAGATGGACAAAAAATTTAATAAGTATAAAAATATCAGCCCAAAGGGTAATAAAATGATCATATATTTTAAATCAGATGTGTGAAAAATGTCAAAGATGAGGAAATAAATGATCATTTATAGCAAAAACTATTTTAGGATGATTTTTGTTCCCCGGAGGTTTTTGTCCTCTAAGATGCTTTGGTGATTTTGTGTTCACGGCTCTTTTTCACAGATTTTCTTTGATGTCTAAGTCAGGAGATTGTAGGAATATGGCAAAGCCTTCAGCTTGTGCAGAGGATTGAGAATTTTGAGTTGATACGAGAATCACATATTTATTCCCACTCTTCAGATTTTTTACAGATGGTTGCAGGTTAGCTTACAGGATTTTTCAACCAGTAAAATGCTCTCTGTACCGTTGCCTGGAGCGTTATTGATCCACCACCTTGCCCGGCAGAGGTTTTTATTTTTATTTCTTATATAAAACCCGCACCCTTTTATTTCTCAACACAGCTCCACTCATTTGTATTGAAAGGTTTATTTATGAGTTCACTAGACCTGATTTCTGTTGAATGTCCATCGGATTTATTTGATCTTGACGTTTTTGTGAGTGTTAGGTTTGCAGCATGAGGTCATTAAGTAGAGGAGGAGGAGAGGACAGCTACAGCTTCTGGAAGGAGCTGAAGCCACGCCCCTAATACAGTGCACACTCACACAAATATCCTTGTAGCGGTAATGTACAAAAAAAAATTTTTAGGCCCGAGCAGCGAAAGCGCTGCGAAGGCCTCTTGTTTTTGCTCTGTTTATTATTTTTTAGGCCCGAGCAGCGAAAGCGCTGCGAAGGCCTCTTGTTTTTGCTCTGATTAGGCCCGAGCAGCGAAAGCGCTGCGAAGGCCTCTTGTTTTTGCTCTGATTATTATTATTTTTTGTTATTCCGTGCCCCCTTTGAACAGCTTTTTGGGGACCTTAACATACCCCAAAACTCACAATATTTTGCACACTTGTCAGGCCTGGTGAAAAATTTGATATTTTAAAGGTCCCGAAAAAATCGCAAAGAAAATGGCTGAACAGCGCCCCCTACAAAGTGAAAAAAACCCCTCTCCATAAAGCTTAGTTTATCGTACAGTTATGAAATTTGGTACACTTGTAGTACTCAACAGTCCGCACAGAAAAGTCTCTTGCAACCATGGTCAATATCAAACAGGAAGTCGGCCATTTTGGGTTGAAATGGCGATTTTTTGCCGTTTTTGCCGTTTTTAGGGTCCGTTTCTGATTGGATTGCTCGATCATTTTTCGCACGATCGTCTCAAAAATTGTGTAAAATTGCTCAGAAGGGATGGGCGAACAAAATGAGATAAGGATTCTGAGTTTTCGTATATGTTGAAGGGGCGGAGCCAGGCCTCGAAGTTTGACTACTCGCCAAAAATATTTAAATTGCTATAACTTCATAACTGAATGGAATAGAGTTACCAAACTTTCTGTGGTCATTCGTCATCCACCCACAAAGTAAATTGAATGGTCGGATGATGACATCACACAAGCCCCGCCCCCTCAGGACCAAAAAGATCAAGTTTTACTGTGAAAGGTCCCAAATTGCCCCATTTCACTTAATCACCACAAATTTGTAGCTGGTAACTCAAGACAAGTGGGGGTTGCTTGGCGTCACTTTATGGGAGTTTTCGGCAGAGGGCGGGGCTGTGGCGGCGCGGCGAATTCAGGCGTACCGCCTTGGCCTTACGTTTGCCTCCCATTTCGTCATTTCCAAAGATATCGTCACGAAACTTCTTGTGAGTGATCCTAGTCCGGCCCATCAAAAGATCTGATGTGAACATCCGGTGGGCGTGGCCTATTTTCTGAAATAGCGCCCCCTAGGACCATTAAAACTGTCAGCCCCAAGCCATGCTTTGACTGAGGATTACGAAATATGGTACACTAATGTGCTGTCTCAGGACCTACAAAAAAGTCTCTTGGAGCCAAGTGCAAAGTCGCACAGGAAGTCGGCCATTTTGGTCCAAGTACGCGATTTAGTGGTTTTCGCACACGTTGTTTGGAGAGTGATGCTCCGTCGCCCTTTTCACCATTCTCCTTCAAACTTCTGCTATGTACTCGTAAGACATAGGGAAAAAAATTCAACCGTCGGATTTTTCAAAAGTTGAAAGGTGTGGGCGTGGCTAAGCCTCAAACTTTGACCTGCCGCCACGCCACTCTTTTTTTCACAGCTCCCTACTGGACTCCTTTTACCCAATCACCAGGATTCTGTGGGAAACAGCAGTAGACAACTTGAGGTTACTTGGTCTCCAGTACTGGCAGGTTTTGAAAAAAGGCGGGGCTTTGGGAGCATGGCGAAAATCGCCATCACGCCATGGAAATACGTTTGCCTCTCATTTCTTCAGTTATCGTGATATCGCTCCGACACTTCTGGTGAGTGATCCTAGTCTGACCCCCAAGAGAAGTAGACAGCTGAAGTTTGTGGGCGTGGCCTATTCTCTTAAATAGCGCCCCCTAGGTCCATTTAAACTAATAGCCCCAAGCCAAGCTTTGACTGAGGATTGCGAAATTTGGTACACTAATGTGGTGTCTCAGGACCTACAAAAAAGTCTCTTGGAGCCAAGTGCAAAGTCGCACAGGAAGTCGGCCATTTTGGTCCAAGTACGCGATTTAGTGGTTTTCGCACACGTTGTTTGGAGAGTGATGCTCCGTCGCCCTTTTCACCAATCTCCTTCAAACTTCTGCTATATACTCTTAAGACATAGGGGAAAAAATTCAACCGTCGGATTTTTCAAAAGTTGAAAGGTGTGGGCGTGGCTAAGCCTCAAACTTTGACCTGTCGCCACGCCACTCTTTTTTTCACAGCTCCCTACTGGACTCCTTTTACCCAATCACCAGGATTCTGTGGGAAACAGCAGTAGACAACTTGAGGTTACTTAGTCTCCAGTACTGGCAGGTTTTGAAAAAAGGCGGGGCTTTGGGAGCATGGCGAAAATCGCCATCACGCCATGGAAATACGTTTGCCTCTCATTTCTTCAGTTATCGTGATATCGCTACGAAACTTCTGGTGAGTGATCCTAGTCTGACCCCCAAGAGAAATAGACAGCTGAAGTTTGTGGGCGTGGCCTATTCTCTTAAATAGCGCCCCCTAGGACCATTTAAACTAATAGCCCCAAGCCATGCTTTGACTGAGGATTACGAAATTTGGTACACTAATGTGGTGTCTCAGGACCTACAAAAAAGTCTCTTGGAGCCAGGACAAAGTCGCACAGGAAGTCGGCCATTTTGGTCCAAGTACGCGATTTAGTGGTTTTCGCACACGTTGTTTGGAGAGTGATGCTCTGTCGCCCTTTTCACCAATCACTTTCAAACTTCTGCTGTATACTCATACGACGTAGGGGAAAAAATTCAACCGTCGGATTTTTCAAAAGTTGAAAGGTGTGGGCGTGGCTAAGCCTCAAACTTTGACCTTTCGCCATTACTTTACTTGACTTAATAACTCCCATGTGCATGATCAGATCTTTTTCAAACTTTGTCTGTGTGATCATTGACCATATCTGTAAAAAATGACAATGTGGACAGCTGACATCACCTAAGCCCCGCCCCCTGACTACAGGAAGTCTATTTTTTATTCTGAAATACCCATATTTGTCCCCTCTAATTTAGTGAACATGACACTAAGGTCATACACTGTCTTCATGATGTTGTAATGACCATTCAGATCTGATTGCTTTCCAGAAAGGGAGGGGCTTTTATGCCATGGCGAATTCTGGCGTAACGCCGTAACCTTACAATTCAATTTAATGGTGAGCTCAGAGGGGATGCTGAGTCAGGGTGAGGTGCGGACTAGGAAGCCATTTGCAGATTCTGGCGTCGGGGTGGTTGACGATTCTGTTCTGCCAGACGTGCCCTGGTGCCCCGGGCTGCTGGCCAGGCCGGAGCGGCGCAGAGCTGCGAGGGCCGAACGACGCTGCTTGCAGCTTTAATTAGGCCCGAGCAGTGAAGCTGCGAAGGCCTATTGTATCTGCTCCGTTTCTTCTTATTAGGCCCGAGCAGTGAAGCTGCGAAGGCCTATTGTATCTGCTCCGTTTCTTCTTATTATTATTCTTTTTTCTTCCGCGTCTTTGAATGGCCTTTAGGGGGTCTTAGCATATCCAAAAAGTCACCAAATTCTGGCCCAATATAGAAAGTGCGTGAAATTTACGTATTTCACTGGCGATGTGAAAGTTCGTAAAAAATTGGCTGAACAGCGCCCCCTAGAAAGTGAAAAATACCCCTCTCCATAAAGCTTAGTTTATCGTACAGTTATGAAATTTGGTACACTTGTAGTACTCAACAGTCCGCACAGAAAAGTCTCTTGCAACCATGGTCTATATCACACAGGAAGTCGGCCATTTTAGGTTGAATTGGCGATTTTTAGCCATTTTGGCCATTTCTAGGGTCTATATTTGGTTGAACAGTTTGGTCATTTTTCGCACGATCGTCTCAAAAATTGTGTGCGATCGAACAGAAGCGATGGCCGATTCAAATGAGAAAATAAAATTGACTTTTCGTAAATACTGAAGGGGCGGGGCCAGGCCTCAAAGTTCGAGCACTCGCCAAGAAAATTCAAATTGCTATAATTTCATAAATGAAAGAATTACAGTTAAAGTAACATTCTATGGACAATCGTCATCGCCCCCCGAAGACAAATGAATGGTTGAATGGTGATGTCACATAAGCCCCGCCCCCTAAGTACTTAAAAGGTCAAGTTTTACTGGGAAATTTTCCAAAATTCGCCCTTTCAAATAATCATCCCAAATTTGTAGCTGGTAACTGAAGACAAGTTGGGGTTTCTTGGCGTCACTTTATGGGAGTTTTCTGCAGAAGGCGGGGCAGTGGCGGCACGGCGAAATCAGGCGTACCGACGTGGCCTTACGTTTGCCTCCCATTTCGTCATTTCTAGAGATATCGCCACGACACTTCTTGGGAGTGATCCTAGTCTGGCCCCCAAAAGAATCTGATGTGAACATCCGGTGGGCGTGGCCTATTTTCTGAAATAGCGCCCCCTAGGACCATTAAAACTGTCAGCCCCAAGCCATGCTTTGACTGAGGAGTACGAAATTTGGTACACTAATGTGGTGTCTCAGGACCTACAAAAAAGTCTCTTGGAGCCAAGTGCGAAGTCACACAGGAAGTCGGCCATTTTGGTCCAAGTACTGGATTTAGTGGTTTTCGCACACGTTGTTTGGAGAAGGATGCTCCATCACTCTTTTCACCAATCACCTTCAAACCTCTGTCATACACTCTTAAGACATAGATGAAAAAATTCAACCGTCAGATTTTAAATAAGTATAAAGGTGTGGGCGTGGCTAAGCCTCAAACTTTGACCTGTCGCCACGCCACTCTTTTTTTCACAGCTCCCTATTGGCCTCCTTTTAACCAATCACCAGCAATCACTGGCTAATAGCAGCAGACAAGTTGAGGTCAATTGGTCTATAATACTGGCAGGTTTCGAATAAAGGCGGGGCTTTGGGAGCATGGCGAAATTCGCCATCACGCCATGGAAATACGTTTGTCTCTCATTTCTTCTATCACTGTGACATCGCCACACAATTTCTGATGAGTGATCCTACTCTGACCCCTAATAGATTTGGACAGCTGAAGTTTGTGGGCGTGGCCTATTTTCTGAAATAGCACCCCCTAGGACCATTAAAACTGTCAGCCCCAAGCCTTGCTTTGACTGAGGATCACGAAATTTGGCACACTAATGTAGTGTCTCAGGACCTACAAAAAAGTCTCTTGGAGCCAAGCACAATGTCGCACAGGAGGTCGGCCATTTTGGTCCAAGTACGCGATTTAGTGGTTTTCGCACACGTTATTAGGAGAATGATGTCTCGTCGACCTTTCCACCGATCACCTTCAAACTCCTGCTATATACTCTTAAGACATAGAGGAAAAAATTCAACCGTCGGATTTCAAATAAGTATAAAGATGTGGGCGTGGCTAAGCCTCAAACTTTGACCAGTCGCCATTACGTTACTTGACTTGGTAACTCTCATGTGCATGATCAGATCAATTTCAAACTTTGTCTGTGTTATCACTGACCACATCTGAAGACAGTGACAATGTGGACAGCTGGCATCACCTAAGCCCCACCCCCTGACTACAGGAAGTTTACTGTTTTATGGTGAAATGCCCATATTTGTCCCCTCTAATTTAGTCAACATGACACAAAGGTCATGCACTGTCTTCATGATGTTGTAATGACCATTCAGATCTGATAGCTTTTCAGAAAGGGAGGGGCTTTGATGCCATGGTGAATTCTGTTCTGGTGGACGTTTCTGTTCTGCTGACGCGCCCTGTTGTCCCGGGCTGCTGGTCAGGAAGGAGCGGCGGGGTGCTGGGTTTTGAGAGCATTGGGGATGGAGTGGAGGGGGTAAGGACGGAGGGCGAGCAGCTTCGCTGCGAGGGCCGAACGACGCTGCTTGCAGCTTTAATTATTATTCTTTTTTCTTCCGCGTCTTTGAATGGCCTTTAGGGGGTCTTAGCATATCCAAAAAGTCACCAAATTCTGGCCCAATATAGAAAGTGCGTGAAATTTACGTATTTCACTGGCGATGTGAAAGTTCGTCAAAAAGTGACTGAACAGCGCCCCCTAGAAAGTGAAAAATACCCCTCTCCATAAAGCTTAGTTTATCGTACAGTTATGAAATTTGGTATACTTGTAGTACTCAACAGTCCGCACAGAAAAGTCTCTTGCAACCATGGTCAATATCAAACAGGAAGTCGGCCATTTTGGAGTAAAGTGGCCATTTTGACCCCGTTTTGGCCATTTCTAGGGTCTATATTTGGTTGAACAGTTTGGTCATTTTTCGCACCATCGTCTCAAAAATTGTGCGAGATCGAACAGAATCGATGGACGATTCAAATGAGACAATAAAATTGACTTTTCGTAAATACTGAAGGGGCGGGGCCAGGCCTCAAAGTTCGAACACTCGCCAAAAAAATTCAAATTGCTATAATTTCATAAATGAAAGAATTACGGTTAAAGAAATGTTCTGTGGACAATTGTCATCGCCCTCCGAAGACAAATGAATGGTCGATTGATGATGTCACATAAGCCCCGCCCCCTCAGGACTTAAAAGGTCAAGTTTTACTGGGAAATTTTCCAAAATTCGCCCTTTCCAATAATCACCCCAAATTTGTAGCGGGTAACTGAAGACAAGTTGGGGTTGCTTGGCTTCACTTTATGGGAGTTTTCTGCAGAAGGCGGGGCTGTGGCGGCGCGGCGAATTCAGGCGTACCACTTAGGCCTTACGTTTGCCTCCCATTTCGTCATTTCTAGAGATATCGCCACGAAGCTTCTTGTGAGTGATCCTAGTCTGGCCCCCCAAAAGATCTGATGTGAAATTCCGGTGGGCGTGGTCTATTTTCTGAAATAGCGCCCCCTAGGACCATTAAAACTGACAGCCCCAAGCCATGCTTTGACTGAGGATTACGAAATTTGGTACACTAATGTGGTGTCTCAGGACCTACAAAAAAGTCTCTTGGAGCCAAGTGCATTGTCGCACAGGAAGTCGGCCATTTTGGTCCAAGTGCGCAATTTAGTGGTTTTCGCACACGTTGTTTGGAGAGTGATGCTCCGTCGCCCTTTTCACCAATTGCCTTCACACTTCGGCTACATACTCTTAACACATAGATGAAAAAATTCAACCGTCGGATTTTAAATAAGTATAAAGGTGTGGGCGTGGCTAAGCCTCAAACTTTGACCTGTCGCCACGCCACTCTTTTTTTTCACAGCTCCCTATTGGACTCCTTTTAACCAATCACCACCAAACAGTGGCGAATAGCAGCAGACAAGTTGAGGTCACTTGGTCTATAGTACTGGCAGGTTTCGAATAAAGGCGGGGCTTTGGAAGAATGGCGAAATTCGCCATCACGACATGGAAATACGTTTGTCTCTCATTTCTTCAGTTATTATTCTTTTTTCTTCCGCGTCTTTGAATGGCCTTTAGGGGGTCTTAGCATATCCAAAAAGTCACCAAATTCTGGCCCAATATAGAAAGTGCGTGAAATTTACGTATTTCACTGGCGATGTGAAAGTTCGTCAAAAAGTGACTGAACAGCGCCCCCTAGAAAGTGAAAAATACCCCTCTCCATAAAGCTTAGTTTATCGTACAGTTATGAAATTTGGTATACTTGTAGTACTCAACAGTCCGCACAGAAAAGTCTCTTGCAACCATGGTCAATATCAAACAGGAAGTCGGCCATTTTGGAGTAAAGTGGCCATTTTGACCCCGTTTTGGCCATTTCTAGGGTCTATATTTGGTTGAACAGTTTGGTCATTTTTCGCACCATCGTCTCAAAAATTGTGCGAGATCGAACAGAATCGATGGACGATTCAAATGAGACAATAAAATTGACTTTTCGTAAATACTGAAGGGGCGGGGCCAGGCCTCAAAGTTCGAACACTCGCCAAAAAAATTCAAATTGCTATAATTTCATAAATGAAAGAATTACGGTTAAAGAAATGTTCTGTGGACAATTGTCATCGCCCTCCGAAGACAAATGAATGGTCGATTGATGATGTCACATAAGCCCCGCCCCCTCAGGACTTAAAAGGTCAAGTTTTACTGGGAAATTTTCCAAAATTCGCCCTTTCCAATAATCACCCCAAATTTGTAGCGGGTAACTGAAGACAAGTTGGGGTTGCTTGGCTTCACTTTATGGGAGTTTTCTGCAGAAGGCGGGGCTGTGGCGGCGCGGCGAATTCAGGCGTACCACTTAGGCCTTACGTTTGCCTCCCATTTCGTCATTTCTAGAGATATCGCCACGAAGCTTCTTGTGAGTGATCCTAGTCTGGCCCCCCAAAAGATCTGATGTGAAATTCCGGTGGGCGTGGTCTATTTTCTGAAATAGCGCCCCCTAGGACCATTAAAACTGACAGCCCCAAGCCATGCTTTGACTGAGGATTACGAAATTTGGTACACTAATGTGGTGTCTCAGGACCTACAAAAAAGTCTCTTGGAGCCAAGTGCATTGTCGCACAGGAAGTCGGCCATTTTGGTCCAAGTGCGCAATTTAGTGGTTTTCGCACACGTTGTTTGGAGAGTGATGCTCCGTCGCCCTTTTCACCAATTGCCTTCACACTTCGGCTACATACTCTTAACACATAGATGAAAAAATTCAACCGTCGGATTTTAAATAAGTATAAAGGTGTGGGCGTGGCTAAGCCTCAAACTTTGACCTGTCGCCACGCCACTCTTTTTTTTCACAGCTCCCTATTGGACTCCTTTTAACCAATCACCACCAAACAGTGGCGAATAGCAGCAGACAAGTTGAGGTCACTTGGTCTATAGTACTGGCAGGTTTCGAATAAAGGCGGGGCTTTGGAAGAATGGCGAAATTCGCCATCACGACATGGAAATACGTTTGTCTCTCATTTCTTCAGTCATTGTGACATCGCCATACAAGTTCTGATGAGTGATCCTACTCTGACCCCTAATAGAATTGGACAGCTGAAGTTTGTGGGCGTGGCCTATTTTCTGAAACAGCGCCCCCTAGGACCATTAAAACAGTCAGCCCCAAGCCATGCTTTGACTGAGGATCACAAAATTTGGCACACTAATGTAGTGTACCAGGACCTACAAAAAAGTCTCTTGGAGCCAAGCACAATGTCGCACAGGAGGTCGGCCATTTTGGTCCAAGTACTCAATTTAGTGGTTTTCGCACACGTTATTAGGAGAATGATATCTCCTCGCCCTTTCCACCGATCACCTTCAAACCTCTGCTATATACTCTTAAGACATAGAGGAAAAAATTCAACCGTCGGATTTTAAATAAGTATAAAGGTGTGGGCGTGGCTAAGCCTCAAACTTTGACCAGTCGCCATTACCTTATTTGACTTAACAACTCCCATGTGCATGATCAGATCAATTTCATACTTTGTCTGTGTGATCACTGACCACATCTGAAGACAGTGACAATGTGGACAGCTGACATCACCTAAGCCCCGCCCCCTGACTACAGGAAGTCAACTGTTTTATGGTGAAATGCCCATATTTGTTCCCTCTAATTTAGTCAAGATGACACTAAGGTCATGCACTGTCTTCATGATGTTGTAATGACCATTCAGATCTGATAGCTTTTCAGAAAGGCAGGGGCTTTGATGCCATGGCGATTTCTGACGTGACACTGTGACCTTACGTTTGACTGTAACTTCCACAAACAGCCTCCAACTTGCCCGAGACTGAACATCGCATCACCAGTGTGGTAAAGATAGAGTATCTCCTAGTGGTGAGACGTGTAATGGTGGGCTCAGAGGGGATGCTGAGTCAGGGTAAGGTGTGGACGAGGAGGCCGTTCACGGTTTCTGGTGTCGGGGTGGTTGACTTTCTGTTCCGCCAGACGTTCCCTGGTGCCCCCGGCTGCCGGCCAGGACGGAGAAGCGCGGAGCTGGGTTTGGAGAGCGTCGGGGATGGAGCGGAGGGGGTGCGGAAGGAGGGCGAGCAGCTTCGCTGCGAGGGCCGAACGACGCTGCTTGCAGCTTTAATTAGGCCCGAGCAGCGAAAGCGCTGCGAAGGCCTCTTGTTTTTGCTCTGATTATTATTATTTTTTGTTATTCCGTGCCCCCTTTGAACAGCTTTTTGGGGACCTTAACATACCCCAAAACTCACAATATTTTGCACACTTGTCAGGCCTGGTGAAAAATTTGATATTTTAAAGGTCCCAAAAAAATCGCAAAGAAAATGGCTGAACAGCGCCCCCTACAAAGTGAAAAAAACCCCTCTCCATAAAGCTTAGTTTATCGTACAGTTATGAAATTTGGTACACTTGTAGTACTCAACAGTCCGCACAGAAAAGTCTCTTGCAACCATGGTCAATATCAAACAGGAAGTCGGCCATTTTGGGTTGAAATGGCGATTTTTTGCCGTTTTTGCCGTTTTTAGGGTCCGTTTCTGATTGGATTGCTCGATCATTTTTCGCACGATCGTCTCAAAAATTGTGTAAAATTGCTCAGAAGGGATGGGCGAACAAAATGAGATAAGGATTCTGAGTTTTCGTATATGTTGAAGGGGCGGAGCCAGGCCTCGAAGTTTGACTACTCGCCAAAAATATTTAAATTGCTATAACTTCATAACTGAATGGAATAGAGTTACCAAACTTTCTGTGGTCATTCGTCATCCACCCACAAAGTAAATTGAAAGGTCGGATGATGACATCACACAAGCCCCGCCCCCTCAGGACCAAAAAGATCAAGTTTTACTGTGAAAGGTCCCAAATTGCCCCATTTCACTTAATCACCACAAATTTGTAGCTGGTAACTCAAGACAAGTGGGGGTTGCTTGGCGTCACTTTATGGGAGTTTTCGGCAGAGGGCGGGGCTGTGGTGGCGCGGCGAATTCAGGCGTACCGCCTTGGCCTTACGTTTGCCTCCCATTTCGTCATTTCCAAAGATATCGTCACGAAACTTCTTGTGAGTGATCCTAGTCCGGCCCCCCAAAAGATCTGATGTGAACATCTGGTGGGCGTGGCCTATTTTCTGAAATAGCGCCCCCTAGGACCATTAAAACTATTAGCCCCAAGCCATGCTTTGACTGAGGATTACGAAATTTGGTACACTAATGTGGTGTCTCAGGACCTACAAAAAAGTCTCTTGGAGTCAAGTTCAAAGTCGCACAGGAAGTCGGCCATTTTGGATCAAGTACGCGATTTAGTGGTTTTCGCACACGTTGTTTGGAGAGTGATGCTCCGTCGCCCTTTTCACCAATCTCCTTCAAACTTCTGCTATATACCCTTAAGACATAGGGGAAAAAATTCAACCGTCGGATTTTTCAAAAGTTGAAAGGTGTGGGCGTGGCTAAGCCTCAAACTTTGACCTGTCGCCACGCTACTCTTTTTTTCACAGCTCCCTACTGGACTCCTTTTACCCAATCACCAGGATTCTGTGGCAAACAGCAGTAGACAAGTTGAGGTTACTTGGTCTCCAGTACTGGCAGGTTTTGAAAAAAGGCGGGGCTTTGGGACCATGGCGAAAATCGCCATCACGCCATGGAAATACGTTTGTCTCTCATTTCTTCAGTTATCGTGATATTGCTACGAAACTTCTGGTGAGTGATCCTAGTCTGAGCTCCAAGAGAAATAGACAGCTGAATTTTGTGGGCGTGGCCTATGTTTTGAAATAGCGCCCCCTAGGACCATTTAAACTATTAGCCCCAAGCCATGCTTTGACTGAGGATTACGAAATTTGGTACACTAATGTGGTGTCTCAGGACCTACAAAAAAGTCTCTTGGAGTCAAGTTCAAAGTCGCACAGGAAGTCGGCCATTTTGGATCAAGTACGCGATTTAGTGGTTTTCGCACACGTTGTTTGGAGAGTGATGCTCCGTCGCCCTTTTCACCAATCTCCTTCAAACTTCTGCTATATACCCTTAAGACATAGGGGAAAAAATTTAACCGTCGGATTTTTCAAAAGTTGAAAGGTGTGGGCGTGGCTAAGCCTCAAACTTTGACCTGTCGCCACGCTACTCTTTTTTTCACAGCTCCCTACTGGACTCCTTTTACCCAATCACCAGGATTCTGTGGCAAACAGCAGTAGACAAGTTGAGGTTACTTGGTCTCCAGTACTGGCAGGTTTTGAAAAAAGGCGGGGCTTTGGGACCATGGCGAAAATCGCCATCACGCCATGGAAATACGTTTGTCTCATTTCTTCAGTTATCGTGATATTGCTACGAAACTTCTGGTGAGTGATCCTAGTCTGAGCTCCAAGAGAAATAGACAGCTGAAGTTTGTGGGCGTGGCCTATATTCTTAAATAGCGCCCCCTAGAGCCATTAAAACTTTCAGCCCCAAGCCATGCTTTGACTGAGGATTACGAAATTTGGTACACTAATGTGGGGTCTCAGGACCTACAAAAAAGTCTCTTGGAGCCAAGCGTAAAGTCGCACAGGAAGTCGGCCATTTTGGTGCAAGTACGTGATTTAGTGGTTTTCGCACACATTGTTTGGAGAGTGATGCTCCGTCGCCCTTTTCACCAATCACCTTCAAACTTCTGCAATACACTCTTAAGACATAGGGGAAAAAATTCAACCGTCGGATTTTTCAAAAGTTGAAAGGTGTGGGCGTGGCTAAGCCTCAAACGTTGACCTTTCGCCATTACTTTACTTGACTTAATAACTCCCATGTGCATGATCAGATCTTTTTCGAACTTTGTCTGTGTGATCATTGACCATATCTGTAAACAATGACAATGTGGACAGCTGACATCACCTAAGCCCCGCCCCCTGACTACAGGAATTTATTTTTTATGCTGAAATGCCCATATTTGTCCCCTCTAATTTAGTCAACATGACCCTAAGGTCATGCACTGTCTTCATGATGCTGTAATGACCATTCAGATCTGATAGCTTTCCAGAAAGGGAGGGGCTTTGATGCCATGGCGAATTCTGGCGTAACGCCGTAATCTTAATATTCAATTTAATGGTGAGCTCAGAGGGGATGCTGAGTCAGGGTGAGGTGCAGACTAGGAGGCCATTCGCGGTTTCTGGTGTCGGGGTGGTTGACGTTTCTGTTCTGTCAGACGTGCACTGGTGCGACGGCAGACCGGAGCGGCGCGGAGCTGCGAGGGCCGAACGACGCTGCTTGCAGCTTTAATTAGGCCCGAGCAGCGAAAGCGCTGCGAAGGCCTCTTGTTTTTGCTCTGATTATTATTATTTTTTGTTATTCCGTGCCCCCTTTGAACAGCTTTTTGGGGACCTTAACATACCCCAAAACTCACAATATTTTGCACACTTGTCAGGCCTGGTGAAAAATTTGATATTTTAAAGGTCCCAAAAAAATCGCAAAGAAAATGGCTGAACAGCGCCCCCTACAAAGTGAAAAAAACCCCTCTCCATAAAGCTTAGTTTATCGTACAGTTATGAAATTTGGTACACTTGTAGTACTCAACAGTCCGCACAGAAAAGTCTCTTGCAACCATGGTCAATATCAAACAGGAAGTCGGCCATTTTGGGTTGAAATGGCGATTTTTTGCCGTTTTTGCCGTTTTTAGGGTCCGTTTCTGATTGGATTGCTCGATCATTTTTCGCACGATCGTCTCAAAAATTGTGTAAAATTGCTCAGAAGGGATGGGCGAACAAAATGAGATAAGGATTCTGAGTTTTCGTATATGTTGAAGGGGCGGAGCCAGGCCTCGAAGTTTGACTACTCGCCAAAAATATTTAAATTGCTATAACTTCATAACTGAATGGAATAGAGTTACCAAACTTTCTGTGGTCATTCGTCATCCACCCACAAAGTAAATTGAAAGGTCGGATGATGACATCACACAAGCCCCGCCCCCTCAGGACCAAAAAGATCAAGTTTTACTGTGAAAGGTCCCAAATTGCCCCATTTCACTTAATCACCACAAATTTGTAGCTGGTAACTCAAGACAAGTGGGGGTTGCTTGGCGTCACTTTATGGGAGTTTTCGGCAGAGGGCGGGGCTGTGGTGGCGCGGCGAATTCAGGCGTACCGCCTTGGCCTTACGTTTGCCTCCCATTTCGTCATTTCCAAAGATATCGTCACGAAACTTCTTGTGAGTGATCCTAGTCCGGCCCCCCAAAAGATCTGATGTGAACATCTGGTGGGCGTGGCCTATTTTCTGAAATAGCGCCCCCTAGGACCATTAAAACTATTAGCCCCAAGCCATGCTTTGACTGAGGATTACGAAATTTGGTACACTAATGTGGTGTCTCAGGACCTACAAAAAAGTCTCTTGGAGTCAAGTTCAAAGTCGCACAGGAAGTCGGCCATTTTGGATCAAGTACGCGATTTAGTGGTTTTCGCACACGTTGTTTGGAGAGTGATGCTCCGTCGCCCTTTTCACCAATCTCCTTCAAACTTCTGCTATATACCCTTAAGACATAGGGGAAAAAATTCAACCGTCGGATTTTTCAAAAGTTGAAAGGTGTGGGCGTGGCTAAGCCTCAAACTTTGACCTGTCGCCACGCTACTCTTTTTTTCACAGCTCCCTACTGGACTCCTTTTACCCAATCACCAGGATTCTGTGGCAAACAGCAGTAGACAAGTTGAGGTTACTTGGTCTCCAGTACTGGCAGGTTTTGAAAAAAGGTGGGGCTTTGGGACCATGGCGAAAATCGCCATCACGCCATGGAAATACGTTTGTCTCTCATTTCTTCAGTTATCGTGATATTGCTACGAAACTTCTGGTGAGTGATCCTAGTCTGAGCTCCAAGAGAAATAGACAGCTGAATTTTGTGGGCGTGGCCTATGTTTTGAAATAGCGCCCCCTAGGACCATTTAAACTATTAGCCCCAAGCCATGCTTTGACTGAGGATTACGAAATTTGGTACACTAATGTGGTGTCTCAGGACCTACAAAAAAGTCTCTTGGAGTCAAGTTCAAAGTCGCACAGGAAGTCGGCCATTTTGGATCAAGTACGCGATTTAGTGGTTTTCGCACACGTTGTTTGGAGAGTGATGCTCCGTCGCCCTTTTCACCAATCTCCTTCAAACTTCTGCTATATACCCTTAAGACATAGGGGAAAAAATTTAACCGTCGGATTTTTCAAAAGTTGAAAGGTGTGGGCGTGGCTAAGCCTCAAACTTTGACCTGTCGCCACGCTACTCTTTTTTTCACAGCTCCCTACTGGACTCCTTTTACCCAATCACCAGGATTCTGTGGCAAACAGCAGTAGACAAGTTGAGGTTACTTGGTCTCCAGTACTGGCAGGTTTTGAAAAAAGGCGGGGCTTTGGGACCATGGCGAAAATCGCCATCACGCCATGGAAATACGTTTGTCTCATTTCTTCAGTTATCGTGATATTGCTACGAAACTTCTGGTGAGTGATCCTAGTCTGAGCTCCAAGAGAAATAGACAGCTGAAGTTTGTGGGCGTGGCCTATATTCTTAAATAGCGCCCCCTAGAGCCATTAAAACTTTCAGCCCCAAGCCATGCTTTGACTGAGGATTACGAAATTTGGTACACTAATGTGGGGTCTCAGGACCTACAAAAAAGTCTCTTGGAGCCAAGCGTAAAGTCGCACAGGAAGTCGGCCATTTTGGTGCAAGTACGTGATTTAGTGGTTTTCGCACACATTGTTTGGAGAGTGATGCTCCGTCGCCCTTTTCACCAATCACCTTCAAACTTCTGCAATACACTCTTAAGACATAGGGGAAAAAATTCAACCGTCGGATTTTTCAAAAGTTGAAAGGTGTGGGCGTGGCTAAGCCTCAAACGTTGACCTTTCGCCATTACTTTACTTGACTTAATAACTCCCATGTGCATGATCAGATCTTTTTCGAACTTTGTCTGTGTGATCATTGACCATATCTGTAAACAATGACAATGTGGACAGCTGACATCACCTAAGCCCCGCCCCCTGACTACAGGAATTTATTTTTTATGCTGAAATGCCCATATTTGTCCCCTCTAATTTAGTCAACATGACCCTAAGGTCATGCACTGTCTTCATGATGCTGTAATGACCATTCAGATCTGATAGCTTTCCAGAAAGGGAGGGGCTTTGATGCCATGGCGAATTCTGGCGTAACGCCGTAATCTTAATATTCAATTTAATGGTGAGCTCAGAGGGGATGCTGAGTCAGGGTGAGGTGCAGACTAGGAGGCCATTCGCGGTTTCTGGTGTCGGGGTGGTTGACGTTTCTGTTCTGTCAGACGTGCACTGGTGCCCCGGGCTGCCGTCCAGACCGGAGCGGCGCGGAGCTGCGAGGGCCGAACGACGCTGCTTGCAGCTTTAATTATTTTTTGTTATTCCGTGCCCCCTTTGAACAGCTTTTTGGGGACCTTAACATACCCCAAAACTCACAATATTTTGCACACTTGTCAGGCCTGGTGAAAAATTTGATATTTTAAAGGTCCCAAAAAAATCGCAAAGAAAATGGCTGAACAGCGCCCCCTACAAAGTGAAAAAAAACCCTCTCCATAAAGCTTAGTTTATCGTACAGTTATGAAATTTGGTACACTTGTAGTACTCAACAGTCCGCACAGAAAAGTCTCTTGCAACCATGGTCAATATCAAACAGGAAGTCGGCCATTTTGGGTTGAAATGGCGATTTTTTGCCGTTTTTGCCGTTTTTAGGGTCCGTCTCTGATTGGATTGCTCGATCATTTTTCGCACGATCGTCTCAAAAATTGTGTAAAATTTCTCAGAAGGGATGGGCGAACAAAATGAGATAAGGATTCTGAGTTTTCGTATATGTTGAAGGGGCGGAGCCAGGCCTCAAAGTTTGACTACTCGCCAAAAAAATTTAAATTGCTATAACTTCATAATTGAATGGAATAGCGTTACCAAACTTTCTGTGGTCATTTGTCATCGACCCACAAAGTAAATTGAATGGTCGGTTGATGACATCACACAAGCCCCGCCCCCTCAGGACCAAAAAGGTCAAGTTTTACTGTGAAAGGTCCCAAATTGCCCCATTTCACTTAATCACCACAAATTTGGAGCTGGTAACTCAAGGCAAGTGGGGGTTGCTTGGCGTCACTTTATGGGAGTTTTCGGCAGAGGGCGGGGCTGTGGCGGCGCGGCGAAGTAAGGCGTACCGCCGTGGCCTTACGTTTGCCTCCCATTTCTTTATTTCTAAAGATGTCGTCACGAAACTTCTTGTGAGTGATCCTAGTCTGGCCCCCCAAAAAATCTGACGTGAAAATCCGGTGGGCGTGGCCAATTTTCTGAAATAGCGCCCCCTAGGACCATTAAAACTGTCAGCCCCAAGCCATGCTTTGACTGAGGATTACGAAATTTGGTACACTAATGTGGTGTCTCAGGACCTACAAAAAAGTCTCTTGGAGCCAAGTGCAAAGTCGCACAGGAAGTCGGCCATTTTGGTCCAAGTGCGCGATTTAGTTGTTTTCGCACACGTTGTTTGGAGAGTGATGCTCCGTCGCCCTTTTCACCAATCTCCTTCAAACTTCTGCTATATACTCTTAAGACATAGGGGGAAAAATTCAACCGTCGGATTTTTCAAAAGTTGAAAGGTGTGGGCGTGGCTAAGCCTCAAACTTTGAACTGTCGCCACGCCACTCTTTTTTTCACAGCTCCCTACTGGACTCCTTTTACCCAAACACCAGGATTCTGTGGCAAACAGCAGTAGACAACTTGAGGTTACTTGGTCTCCAGTACTGGCAGGTTTTGAAAAAAGGCGGGGCTTTGGGAGCATGGCGAAAATCACCATCACGCCATGGAAATACGTTTGCCTCTCATTCCTTAAGTTATCGAGATATCACCTCGAAATTTGTTGTGAGTGATCCTAGTCTGACCCCCAATAGAAATGGACAGCTAAAATTTGTGGGCGTGGCCAATTTTCTGAAATAGCGCCCTCTAGGACCATTAAAACTGCCAGCCCCTAGCCATGCTTTGACTGAGGATTACGAAATTTGGTAAACTAATGTGGAGTCTCAGGACCTACAAAAAAGTCTCTTGGAGCCAAGTCCAAAGTCGCACAGGAAGTCGGCCATTTTGGTACAAGTACGCGATTTAGTTGTTTTGGTACACGTTGTTTGGAGAGTGATGCTCCGTTGCTTTTTTCACCAATCGCTTTCACACTTCTGCTATATACTCTTAAGACGTAGGGGAAAAAATTCAACCGTCGGATTTTTCAAAAGTTGAAAGGTGTGGGCGTGGCTAAGCCTCAAACTTTGACCTGTCGCCACGCCACTCTTTTTTCACAGCTCCCTACTGGACTCCTTTTACCCAATCAGCAGGAATCTCTGGCAAATAGCAGTAGACAACGTGAGGTCACTTGGTCTCCAGTACTGGCAGGTTTCAAAAAAAGGCGGGGCTTTGGGAGCATGGCGAAAATCGCCATCACGCCATGGAAATACGTTTGCCTCTCATTTCTTCAGTTATCGTGATATCACTACGAAACTTCTGGTGAGTGATCCTAGTCTGACCCCAAGAGAAATAGACAGCTGAAGTTTGTGGGCGTGGCCTATTTCCTTAAATAGCGCCCCCTAGGACCTTTTAAACTAATAGCCCCAAGCCATGCTTTGACTGAGGATTACGAAATTTGGTACACTAATGTGTTGTCTCAGGAAAAAAAGTCTCTTGGAGCCAAGTGCAAAATCGTACAGGAAGTCGGCCATTTTGGTCCAAGTACTCAATTTAGTGGTTTTCGCAGACATTGTTTGGAGTATTATGCCCCATCGTCCTTTTCACCAATTGCCTTCAAACTCCTGCTATATCCTCTTAAGACATAGGGGAAAAAATTCAACCGTCGGATTTTTCAAAAGTTGAAAGGTGTGGGCGTGGCTAACCCTCAAACTTTGACCTTTCGCCATTACATTTCTTGGCTTAATAACTCCCATGTGCATGATCTAATCTATATCAAACTTTGTCTGTGTGATCACTGACCACATCTGAAGACAATGCCAATGTGGACAGCTGACATCCCCTAAGTCCCGCCCTCTACTACAGGAAGTCTATTGTTTTATGGTGAAATGCCCATATTTGTCATGATCTGAAAGCTTTCCAGCTGCCCTAGATAAGTTTAACCTACAATAACTTCAAACAACGTGGTCAGAAAAGCATTACAGTTGGTCTGTGTCATCAGATCCACGAGAGTCGTAAAGGTAGAGTATGCCCTAGTTGTGAGACGTGTAATATAATGGTGTCCTCAGAGGGGATGCTGAGTCAGGGTGAGGTGCGGACGAGGTGATCGTTTGCGGTTTCTGGTGTCGGGGTGGTCGACGTTTCTGTTCCGTGGACGTGCCCTATTGCCCCGGGCTGCCGGCCAGGCCGGAGCGGCGCGGAGCTGCGAGGGCCGAACGACGCTGCTTGCAGCTTTAATTATTTTTTGTTATTCCGTGCCCCCTTTGAACAGCTTTTTGGGGACCTTAACATACCCCAAAACTCACAATATTTTGCACACTTGTCAGGCCTGGTGAAAAATTTGATATTTTAAAGGTCCCAAAAAAATCGCAAAGAAAATGGCTGAACAGCGCCCCCTACAAAGTGAAAAAAAACCCTCTCCATAAAGCTTAGTTTATCGTACAGTTATGAAATTTGGTACACTTGTAGTACTCAACAGTCCGCACAGAAAAGTCTCTTGCAACCATGGTCAATATCAAACAGGAAGTCGGCCATTTTGGGTTGAAATGGCGATTTTTTGCCGTTTTTGCCGTTTTTAGGGTCCGTTTCTGATTGGATTGCTCGATCATTTTTCGCACGATCGTCTCAAAAATTGTGTAAAATTGCTCAGAAGGGATGGGCGAACAAAATGAGATAAGGATTCTGAGTTTTCGTATATGTTGAAGGGGCGGAGCCAGGCCTCGAAGTTTGACTACTCGCCAAAAATATTTAAATTGCTATAACTTCATAACTGAATGGAATAGAGTTACCAAACTTTCTGTGGTCATTCGTCATCCACCCACAAAGTAAATTGAATGGTCGGATGATGACATCACACAAGCCCCGCCCCCTCAGGACCAAAAAGATCAAGTTTTACTGTGAAAGGTCCCAAATTGCCCCATTTCACTTAATCACCACAAATTTGTAGCTGGTAACTCAAGACAAGTGGGGGTTGCTTGGCGTCACTTTATGGGAGTTTTCGGCAGAGGGCGGGGCTGTGGCGGCGCGGCGAATTCAGGCGTACCGCCTTGGCCTTACGTTTGCCTCCCATTTCGTCATTTCCAAAGATATCGTCACGAAACTTCTTGTGAGTGATCCTAGTTCGGCCCCCCAAAAGATCTGATGTGAACATCTGGTGGGCGTGGCCTATTTTCTGAAATAGCGCCCCCTAGGACCATTAAAACTGTCAGCCCCAAGCCATGCTTTGACTGAGGATTACGAAATTTGGTACACTAATGTGGTGTCTCAGGACCTACAAAAAAGTCTCTTGAAGCCAAGTGCAAAGTCGCACAGGAAGTCGGCCATTTTTGTCCAAGTGCGCGATTTAGTGGTTTTCACACACGTTGTTTGGAGAGTGATACTCCGTCGCCCTTTTCACCAATCACTTTCAAACTTCTGCTATATAGTCTTAAGACATAGAGGAAAAAATTCAACCGTCGGATTTTAAATAAGTATAAAGGTGTGGGCGTGGCTAAGCCTCAAACTTTGACCTTTCGCCACGCCACTCTTTTTTTCACAGCTCCTTATTGGACTCCTTTTACCCAATCACCAGGAATCTCTGGTAAATAGCAGCAGGCAAGTTGAGGTCACTTGGTCTCCAGTACTGGAAGGTTTTGCAAAAAGGCGGGGCTTTGGGAGCATGGCGAAATTCGCCATCACGCCATGGAAATACGTTTGCCTCTCATTTCTTCATTTATCGTGATATCACCTCGACCATTGTTGTGAGTGATCCTAGTCTGACCCCCAATAGAAAAGGTCAGCTTAAGTTTGTGGGCGTGGCCTATTTTCTGTATTAGCGCCCCCTAGGACCATTAAAACTGTCAGCCCCAAGCCATGCTTTGACTGAGGATTACGAAATTTGGTACACTAATGTGGTGTCTCAGGACCTACAAAAAAGTCTCTTGGAGCCAAGTGCAAAGTCGCACAGGAAGTCGGCCATTTTGGTCCAAGTGCGCGATTTAGTGGTTTTCACACACGTTGTTTGGAGAGTGATGCTCCGTCGCCCTTTTCACCAATCGCCTTCGAGCTTCTGCTATATACTCTTAAGACATAGAGGAAAAAATTTAACCGTCGGATTTTAAATAAGTATAAAGGTGTGGGCGTGGCTAAGCCTCAAACTTTGACCTTTCGCCACGCCACTCTTTTTTTCACAGCTCCCTATTGGACTCCTTTTACCCAATCACCTGGAATCTCTGGTAAATAGCAGCTGACAAGTTGAGGTCACTTGGTCTACAGTACTGGCAGGTTTTGAAAAAAGGCGGGGCTTTGGGAGCATGGCGAAATTCGCCATCACGCCATGGCAATACGTTTGCCTCTCATTTCTTCAATTATCGTGACATCGCCACAAAATGTCTGGAGAGTGATCCTAGTCTGACCCCCAATAGAAATGGGCATCTGAGATTTGTGGGCGTGGCCTATATTCTGAAATAGCGCCCCCTAGGACCATTAAAACTGTCAGCCCCAAGACAAGGTTTGACTGAGGATTACGAAAATTGGTACACTCATGTAGGGTCTCTGGCCCTACAAAAAAGTCTCTTGGAGCCAAGCGCAATTTCGCACAGGAGGTCGGCCATTTTGGTCCAAGTACTCGATTTAGTGGTTTTCGCACACGTTGTTTGGACATTGATGGCCCGTTGCCCTTTACACCGATCACCTTCAAACTTATGCTATGTACTTTTAAGTCAAAGGGGAAAAAATTCAACCGTCGGATTTTAAATAAGTATAAAGGTGTGGGCGTGGCTAAGCCTCAAACTTTGACCTTTCGCCATGACATTACTTGACTTAATAACTCCCATGTGCATGATCAGATCTAATTCAAACTTTGTCTGTGTGATCACTGACCACATCTCAAGACAACGACAATGTGGACAGCTGACATCACCTAAGCCCCGCCCCCTGACAACAGGAAGTCTATTGTTTTATGGTGAAATGCCCATATTTGTCCCCTCTAATTTAATGAAAATGACACTCAGGTCATACAGTGTCTTCATGATGTTTTAAAGACCATTCAGATCTGATAGCTTTCCAGAAAGGGAGGGGCTTTGATGCCATGGTGAATGCTGGCGTGACGCCATGACCTTACATTTGACTGTAACTTCCACAAACGGCCTCCGATTTGCCCGAAACTGAATATGGCAATGAACAATCATGCCCTTTAGCCAATGAGGCACAAACGGTTGGTGAATGTTATAAAATGTCACCAAAGCTGACCTCAATGGGACTTTTCTGTAGTTGGTCACAGCGCCACCTAGATAACGTTATCCTTCGATAACTTTAAAAAACATGGTCAGAATAGCATTAAAGTTGGTCAATGTCATCACACCACCAGTGTGGTAAAGATAGAGGATTCCCTAGTGGTGAGACATAAAATATAATGGTGGGCTCAAAGGGGATGCTGAGTCAGGGTGAGTTGCGGACAAGGTGGCCGTTAGCAGTTTCTGGTGTTGGGGTGGTCGACGTTTGTGTTCTGCGGACGTGCCCTGGTGCCCCGGGCGCCCGGCCAGGCCGGAGCGGCGCGGAGCTGCGAGGGCCGAACGACGCTGCTTGCAGCTTTAATTAGGCCCGAGCAGCGAAAGCGCTGCGAAGGCCTCTTGTTTTTGCTCTGATTAGGCCCGAGCAGCGAAAGCGCTGCGAAGGCCTCTTGTTTTTGCTCTGATTAGGCCCGAGCAGCGAAAGCGCTGCGAAGGCCTCTTGTTTTTGCTCTGATTATTATTATTTTTTGTTATTCCGTGCCCCCTTTGAACAGCTTTTTGGGGACCTTAACATACCCCAAAACTCACAATATTTTGCACACTTGTCAGGCCTGGTGAAAAATTTGATATTTTAAAGGTCCCGAAAAAATCGCAAAGAAAATGGCTGAACAGCGCCCCCTACAAAGTGAAAAAAACCCCTCTCCATAAAGCTTAGTTTATCGTACAGTTATGAAATTTGGTACACTTGTAGTACTCAACAGTCCGCACAGAAAAGTCTCTTGCAACCATGGTCAATATCAAACAGGAAGTCGGCCATTTTGGGTTGAAATGGCGATTTTTTGCCGTTTTTGCCGTTTTTAGGGTCCGTTTCTGATTGGATTGCTCGATCATTTTTCGCACGATCGTCTCAAAAATTGTGTAAAATTGCTCAGAAGGGATGGGCGAACAAAATGAGATAAGGATTCTGAGTTTTCGTATATGTTGAAGGGGCGGAGCCAGGCCTCGAAGTTTGACTACTCGCCAAAAATATTTAAATTGCTATAACTTCATAACTGAATGGAATAGAGTTACCAAACTTTCTGTGGTCATTCGTCATCCACCCACAAAGTAAATTGAATGGTCGGATGATGACATCACACAAGCCCCGCCCCCTCAGGACCAAAAAGATCAAGTTTTACTGTGAAAGGTCCCAAATTGCCCCATTTCACTTAATCACCACAAATTTGTAGCTGGTAACTCAAGACAAGTGGGGGTTGCTTGGCGTCACTTTATGGGAGTTTTCGGCAGAGGGCGGGGCTGTGGCGGCGCGGCGAATTCAGGCGTACCGCCTTGGCCTTACGTTTGCCTCCCATTTCGTCATTTCCAAAGATATCGTCACGAAACTTCTTGTGAGTGATCCTAGTCCGGCCCATCAAAAGATCTGATGTGAACATCCGGTGGGCGTGGCCTATTTTCTGAAATAGCGCCCCCTAGGACCATTAAAACTGTCAGCCCCAAGCCATGCTTTGACTGAGGATTACGAAATATGGTACACTAATGTGCTGTCTCAGGACCTACAAAAAAGTCTCTTGGAGCCAAGTGCAAAGTCGCACAGGAAGTCGGCCATTTTGGTCCAAGTACGCGATTTAGTGGTTTTCGCACACGTTGTTTGGAGAGTGATGCTCCGTCGCCCTTTTCACCATTCTCCTTCAAACTTCTGCTATGTACTCGTAAGACATAGGGAAAAAAATTCAACCGTCGGATTTTTCAAAAGTTGAAAGGTGTGGGCGTGGCTAAGCCTCAAACTTTGACCTGCCGCCACGCCACTCTTTTTTTCACAGCTCCCTACTGGACTCCTTTTACCCAATCACCAGGATTCTGTGGGAAACAGCAGTAGACAACTTGAGGTTACTTGGTCTCCAGTACTGGCAGGTTTTGAAAAAAGGCGGGGCTTTGGGAGCATGGCGAAAATCGCCATCACGCCATGGAAATACGTTTGCCTCTCATTTCTTCAGTTATCGTGATATCGCTCCGACACTTCTGGTGAGTGATCCTAGTCTGACCCCCAAGAGAAGTAGACAGCTGAAGTTTGTGGGCGTGGCCTATTCTCTTAAATAGCGCCCCCTAGGTCCATTTAAACTAATAGCCCCAAGCCAAGCTTTGACTGAGGATTGCGAAATTTGGTACACTAATGTGGTGTCTCAGGACCTACAAAAAAGTCTCTTGGAGCCAAGTGCAAAGTCGCACAGGAAGTCGGCCATTTTGGTCCAAGTACGCGATTTAGTGGTTTTCGCACACGTTGTTTGGAGAGTGATGCTCCGTCGCCCTTTTCACCAATCTCCTTCAAACTTCTGCTATATACTCTTAAGACATAGGGGAAAAAATTCAACCGTCGGATTTTTCAAAAGTTGAAAGGTGTGGGCGTGGCTAAGCCTCAAACTTTGACCTGTCGCCACGCCACTCTTTTTTTCACAGCTCCCTACTGGACTCCTTTTACCCAATCACCAGGATTCTGTGGGAAACAGCAGTAGACAACTTGAGGTTACTTAGTCTCCAGTACTGGCAGGTTTTGAAAAAAGGCGGGGCTTTGGGAGCATGGCGAAAATCGCCATCACGCCATGGAAATACGTTTGCCTCTCATTTCTTCAGTTATCGTGATATCGCTACGAAACTTCTGGTGAGTGATCCTAGTCTGACCCCCAAGAGAAATAGACAGCTGAAGTTTGTGGGCGTGGCCTATTCTCTTAAATAGCGCCCCCTAGGACCATTTAAACTAATAGCCCCAAGCCATGCTTTGACTGAGGATTACGAAATTTGGTACACTAATGTGGTGTCTCAGGACCTACAAAAAAGTCTCTTGGAGCCAGGACAAAGTCGCACAGGAAGTCGGCCATTTTGGTCCAAGTACGCGATTTAGTGGTTTTCGCACACGTTGTTTGGAGAGTGATGCTCTGTCGCCCTTTTCACCAATCACTTTCAAACTTCTGCTGTATACTCATACGACGTAGGGGAAAAAATTCAACCGTCGGATTTTTCAAAAGTTGAAAGGTGTGGGCGTGGCTAAGCCTCAAACTTTGACCTTTCGCCATTACTTTACTTGACTTAATAACTCCCATGTGCATGATCAGATCTTTTTCAAACTTTGTCTGTGTGATCATTGACCATATCTGTAAAAAATGACAATGTGGACAGCTGACATCACCTAAGCCCCGCCCCCTGACTACAGGAAGTCTATTTTTTATTCTGAAATACCCATATTTGTCCCCTCTAATTTAGTGAACATGACACTAAGGTCATACACTGTCTTCATGATGTTGTAATGACCATTCAGATCTGATTGCTTTCCAGAAAGGGAGGGGCTTTTATGCCATGGTGAATTCTGGCGTAACGCCGTAACCTTACAATTCAATTTAATGGTGAGCTCAGAGGGGATGCTGAGTCAGGGTGAGGTGCGGACTAGGAAGCCATTTGCAGATTCTGGCGTCGGGGTGGTTGACGATTCTGTTCTGCCAGACGTGCCCTGGTGCCCCGGGCTGCTGGCCAGGCCGGAGCGGCGCAGAGCTGCGAGGGCCGAACGACGCTGCTTGCAGCTTTAATTATTATTATTTTTTGTTATTCCGTGCCCCCTTTGAACAGCTTTTTGGGGACCTTAACATACCCCAAAACTCACAATATTTTGCACACTTGTCAGGCCTGGTGAAAAATTTGATATTTTAAAGGTCCCAAAAAAATCGCAAAGAAAATGGCTGAACAGCGCCCCCTACAAAGTGAAAAAAAACCCTCTCCATAAAGCTTAGTTTATCGTACAGTTATGAAATTTGGTACACTTGTAGTACTCAACAGTCCGCACAGAAAAGTCTCTTGCAACCATGGTCAATATCAAACAGGAAGTCGGCCATTTTGGGTTGAAATGGCGATTTTTTGCCGTTTTTGCCGTTTTTAGGGTCCGTTTCTGATTGGATTGCTCGATCATTTTTCGCACGATCGTCTCAAAAATTGTGTAAAATTGCTCAGAAGGGATGGGCGAACAAAATGAGATAAGGATTCTGAGTTTTCGTATATGTTGAAGGGGCGGAGCCAGGCCTCGAAGTTTGACTACTCGCCAAAAATATTTAAATTGCTATAACTTCATAACTGAATGGAATAGAGTTACCAAACTTTCTGTGGTCATTCGTCATCCACCCACAAAGTAAATTGAAAGGTCGGATGATGACATCACACAAGCCCCGCCCCCTCAGGACCAAAAAGATCAAGTTTTACTGTGAAAGGTCCCAAATTGCCCCATTTCACTTAATCACCACAAATTTGTAGCTGGTAACTCAAGACAAGTGGGGGTTGCTTGGCGTCACTTTATGGGAGTTTTCGGCAGAGGGCGGGGCTGTGGTGGCGCGGCGAATTCAGGCGTACCGCCTTGGCCTTACGTTTGCCTCCCATTTCGTCATTTCCAAAGATATCGTCACGAAACTTCTTGTGAGTGATCCTAGTCCGGCCCCCCAAAAGATCTGATGTGAACATCTGGTGGGCGTGGCCTATTTTCTGAAATAGCGCCCCCTAGGACCATTAAAACTATTAGCCCCAAGCCATGCTTTGACTGAGGATTACGAAATTTGGTACACTAATGTGGTGTCTCAGGACCTACAAAAAAGTCTCTTGGAGTCAAGTTCAAAGTCGCACAGGAAGTCGGCCATTTTGGATCAAGTACGCGATTTAGTGGTTTTCGCACACGTTGTTTGGAGAGTGATGCTCCGTCGCCCTTTTCACCAATCTCCTTCAAACTTCTGCTATATACCCTTAAGACATAGGGGAAAAAATTCAACCGTCGGATTTTTCAAAAGTTGAAAGGTGTGGGCGTGGCTAAGCCTCAAACTTTGACCTGTCGCCACGCTACTCTTTTTTTCACAGCTCCCTACTGGACTCCTTTTACCCAATCACCAGGATTCTGTGGCAAACAGCAGTAGACAAGTTGAGGTTACTTGGTCTCCAGTACTGGCAGGTTTTGAAAAAAGGCGGGGCTTTGGGACCATGGCGAAAATCGCCATCACGCCATGGAAATACGTTTGTCTCTCATTTCTTCAGTTATCGTGATATTGCTACGAAACTTCTGGTGAGTGATCCTAGTCTGAGCTCCAAGAGAAATAGACAGCTGAATTTTGTGGGCGTGGCCTATGTTTTGAAATAGCGCCCCCTAGGACCATTTAAACTATTAGCCCCAAGCCATGCTTTGACTGAGGATTACGAAATTTGGTACACTAATGTGGTGTCTCAGGACCTACAAAAAAGTCTCTTGGAGTCAAGTTCAAAGTCGCACAGGAAGTCGGCCATTTTGGATCAAGTACGCGATTTAGTGGTTTTCGCACACGTTGTTTGGAGAGTGATGCTCCGTCGCCCTTTTCACCAATCTCCTTCAAACTTCTGCTATATACCCTTAAGACATAGGGGAAAAAATTTAACCGTCGGATTTTTCAAAAGTTGAAAGGTGTGGGCGTGGCTAAGCCTCAAACTTTGACCTGTCGCCACGCTACTCTTTTTTTCACAGCTCCCTACTGGACTCCTTTTACCCAATCACCAGGATTCTGTGGCAAACAGCAGTAGACAAGTTGAGGTTACTTGGTCTCCAGTACTGGCAGGTTTTGAAAAAAGGCGGGGCTTTGGGACCATGGCGAAAATCGCCATCACGCCATGGAAATACGTTTGTCTCATTTCTTCAGTTATCGTGATATTGCTACGAAACTTCTGGTGAGTGATCCTAGTCTGAGCTCCAAGAGAAATAGACAGCTGAAGTTTGTGGGCGTGGCCTATATTCTTAAATAGCGCCCCCTAGAGCCATTAAAACTTTCAGCCCCAAGCCATGCTTTGACTGAGGATTACGAAATTTGGTACACTAATGTGGGGTCTCAGGACCTACAAAAAAGTCTCTTGGAGCCAAGCGTAAAGTCGCACAGGAAGTCGGCCATTTTGGTGCAAGTACGTGATTTAGTGGTTTTCGCACACATTGTTTGGAGAGTGATGCTCCGTCGCCCTTTTCACCAATCACCTTCAAACTTCTGCAATACACTCTTAAGACATAGGGGAAAAAATTCAACCGTCGGATTTTTCAAAAGTTGAAAGGTGTGGGCGTGGCTAAGCCTCAAACGTTGACCTTTCGCCATTACTTTACTTGACTTAATAACTCCCATGTGCATGATCAGATCTTTTTCGAACTTTGTCTGTGTGATCATTGACCATATCTGTAAACAATGACAATGTGGACAGCTGACATCACCTAAGCCCCGCCCCCTGACTACAGGAATTTATTTTTTATGCTGAAATGCCCATATTTGTCCCCTCTAATTTAGTCAACATGACCCTAAGGTCATGCACTGTCTTCATGATGCTGTAATGACCATTCAGATCTGATAGCTTTCCAGAAAGGGAGGGGCTTTGATGCCATGGCGAATTCTGGCGTAACGCCGTAATCTTAATATTCAATTTAATGGTGAGCTCAGAGGGGATGCTGAGTCAGGGTGAGGTGCAGACTAGGAGGCCATTCGCGGTTTCTGGTGTCGGGGTGGTTGACGTTTCTGTTCTGTCAGACGTGCACTGGTGCCCCGGGCTGCCGTCCAGACCGGAGCGGCGCGGAGCTGCGAGGGCCGAACGACGCTGCTTGCAGCTTTAATTAGGCCCGAGCAGTGAAGCTGCGAAGGCCTATTGTATCTGCTCCGTTTATTATTACGCTTTCTTTCTTTCTTTTTTCTTCCGCGTCTTTGACTGGCCTTTAGGGGGTCTTAGCATATCCAAAAAGTCACCAAATTCTGGCCCAATATTGAAAGTGCGTGAAATTTACGTATTTCACTGGCAATGTGAAAGTTCATAAAAGAATGGCTGAACAGCGCCCCCTAGAAAGTGAAAAATACCCCTCTCCATAAAGCTTAGTTTATCGTACAGTTATGAAATTTGGTACACTTGTAGAACTCAACAATACGCACAGAAAAGCCTCTTGCATCCATGGTCAATATCAAACAGGAAGTCGGCCATTTTGGACTAAAGTGGCCATTTTGACCCTGTTTCGGCCATTTCTTGGGTCTATATTTGGTTGAACAGTTTGGTCATTTTTCGCACGATCGTCTCAAAAATAGTGTGCGATCGAACAGAAGCGACGGACGATTAAAATGAGACAATAAAATTGACTTTTCGTAAATACTGAAGGGGCGGGACCAGGCCTCAAAGTTCGAGCACTCGCCAAAAAAATTCAAATTGCTATAATTTCATAAATGAAAGAATTACAGTTAAAGTAACTTTCTATGGACAATCATCATCGCCCCCCGAAGACAAATGAATGGTCAATTGATGATGTCACATAAGCCCCGCCCCTTCAGGACTTAAAAGGTCAAGTTTTACTGGGAAATTTTCCAAAATTTGCCCTTTCAAATAATCATCCCAAATTTGTATCAGGTAACTGAAGACAAGTTGGGGTTGCTTGGCGTCACTTTATGGGAGTTTTCTGCAGAAGGCGGGGCTGTGGCGGCACGGCGAACTCAGGCGTACCACTTAGGCCTTACGTTTGCCTCCCATTTCGTCATTTCTAGAGATATCGCCACGAAACTTCTTGTGAGTGATGCTAGTCCGGCCCCCCAAAAAATCTGATGTGACATTCCGGTGGGCGTGGTCTATTTGTTGAAATAGCGCCCCCTAGGACCATTAAAACTGACAGCCCCAAGCCATGCTTTGACTGAGGATTACGAAATGTGGTACACTAATGTGGTGTCTCAGGACCTACAAAAAAGTCTCTTGGAGCCAAGTGCAAAGTCGCACAGGAAGTCGGCCATTTTGGTCCAAGTGCGTGATTTAGTGGTTTTCGCACACGTTGTTTGGAGAGTGATGCTCCGTCGCCCTTTTCACCAATCGCCTTCACACTTCTGCTATATACTCTTAAGACATAGATGAAAAAATTCAACCGTCGGATTTTAAATAAGTATAAAGGTGTGGGCGTGGCTAAGCCTCAAACTCTGACTTGTCGCCACGCCACTCTTTTTTTCACAGTTCCCTATTGGACTCCTTTTATCCAATCACCACCAAACAGTGGCAAATAGCAGCAGACAAGTTGAGGTCACTAGGTCTATAGTACTGGCAGGTTTCGAATAAAGGCGGGGCTTTGGGAGCATGGCGAAATTCGCCATCACGCCATGGAAATACGTTTGTCTCTCATTTCTTCAATCATTGTGACATTGCCACACAATTTCTGATGAGTGATCCTACTCTGACCCCTAATATAATTGGACAGCTGAAGTTTGTGGGCGTGGCCTATTTTCCAAAACAGTGCCCCCTAGGACCATTAAAACAGTCAGCCCCAAGCCATGCTTTGACTGAGGATCACAAAATTTGGCACACTAATGTAGTGTCTCAGGACCTACAAAAAAGTCTCTTGGAGCCAAGCGCAATGTCGCACAGGAGGTCGGCCATTTTGGTGCAATTACTCAATTAAGTGGTTTTCGCACACGTTATAAGGAGAATGATATCTCCTCGCCCTTTCCACCGATCACCTTCAAACTCCTGCTATATACTCTTAAGACATAGAGGAAAAAATTCAACCGTCGGATTTTAAATAAGTATAAAGGTATGGGCGTGGCTAAGCCTCAAACTTTGACCAGTCGCCATTACTTTATTTGACTTAATAACTCCCATGTGCATGATCAGATCAATTTCATACTTTGTCTGTGTGATCACTGACCACATCTGAAGACAGTGACAATGTGGACAGCTGACATCACCTAAGCCCCGCCCCCTGACTAAAGGAAGTCTATTGTTTTATGGTGAACTGCCCATATTTGTCCCCTCTAATTTAGTCAAGATGACACTAAGGTCATGCACTGTCTTCATGATGTTGTAATGACCATTCAGATCTGATAGCTTTTCAGAAAGTGAGGGGCTTTGATGCCATGGCGATTTCTGGCGTGACGCTGTGACCTTACGTTTGACTGTAACTTCCACAAACAGCCTCCGATTTGCCCGAGACTGAACATCACATCACCAGTGTGGTAAAGATAGAGTATCTCCTAGGGGTGAGACATGTAATGGTGGGCTCAGAAGGGATGCTGAGTCAGGGTGAGGTGTGGACGAGGAGGCCTTTCACGGTTTCCGGTGTTGGGGTGGCTGACTTTCTGTTCCGACAGGCATGCCCTGATGCCCTCGGCTGCCGGCCAGGATGGAGAAGCGCGGAGCCGGGTTTGGAGAGCGTCGGGGATGGAGCGGAGGGGGTGCTGAAGGAGGGCGAGCAGCTTCGCTGCGAGGGCCGAACGACGCTGCTTGCAGCTTTAATTAGGCCCGAGCAGCGAAAGCGCTGCGAAGGCCTCTTGTTTTTGCTCTGATTATTATTATTTTTTGTTATTCCGTGCCCCCTTTGAACAGCTTTTTGGGGACCTTAACATACCCCAAAACTCACAATATTTTGCACACTTGTCAGGCCTGGTGAAAAATTTGATATTTTAAAGGTCCCGAAAAAATCGCAAAGAAAATGGCTGAACAGCGCCCCCTACAAAGTGAAAAAAAACCCTCTCCATAAAGCTTAGTTTATCGTACAGTTATGAAATTTGGTACACTTGTAGTACTCAACAGTCCGCACAGAAAAGTCTCTTGCAACCATGGTCAATATCAAACAGGAAGTCGGCCATTTTGGGTTGAAATGGCGATTTTTTGCCGTTTTTGCCGTTTTTAGGGTCCGTTTCTGATTGGATTGCTCGATCATTTTTCGCACGATCGTCTCAAAAATTGTGTAAAATTGCTCAGAAGGGATGGGCGAACAAAATGAGATAAGGATTCTGAGTTTTCGTATATGTTGAAGGGGCGGAGCCAGGCCTCGAAGTTTGACTACTCGCCAAAAATATTTAAATTGCTATAACTTCATAACTGAATGGAATAGAGTTACCAAACTTTCTGTGGTCATTCGTCATCCACCCACAAAGTAAATTGAATGGTCGGATGATGACATCACACAAGCCCCGCCCCCTCAGGACCAAAAAGATCAAGTTTTACTGTGAAAGGTCCCAAATTGCCCCATTTCACTTAATCACCACAAATTTGTAGCTGGTAACTCAAGACAAGTGGGGGTTGCTTGGCGTCACTTTATGGGAGTTTTCGGCAGAGGGCGGGGCTGTGGCGGCGCGGCGAATTCAGGCGTACCGCCTTGGCCTTACGTTTGCCTCCCATTTCGTCATTTCCAAAGATATCGTCACGAAACTTCTTGTGAGTGATCCTAGTCCGGCCCATCAAAAGATCTGATGTGAACATCCGGTGGGCGTGGCCTATTTTCTGAAATAGCGCCCCCTAGGACCATTAAAACTGTCAGCCCCAAGCCATGCTTTGACTGAGGATTACGAAATATGGTACACTAATGTGCTGTCTCAGGACCTACAAAAAAGTCTCTTGGAGCCAAGTGCAAAGTCGCACAGGAAGTCGGCCATTTTGGTCCAAGTACGCGATTTAGTGGTTTTCGCACACGTTGTTTGGAGAGTGATGCTCCGTCGCCCTTTTCACCATTCTCCTTCAAACTTCTGCTATGTACTCGTAAGACATAGGGAAAAAAATTCAACCGTCGGATTTTTCAAAAGTTGAAAGGTGTGGGCGTGGCTAAGCCTCAAACTTTGACCTGCCGCCACGCCACTCTTTTTTTCACAGCTCCCTACTGGACTCCTTTTACCCAATCACCAGGATTCTGTGGGAAACAGCAGTAGACAACTTGAGGTTACTTGGTCTCCAGTACTGGCAGGTTTTGAAAAAAGGCGGGGCTTTGGGAGCATGGCGAAAATCGCCATCACGCCATGGAAATACGTTTGCCTCTCATTTCTTCAGTTATCGTGATATCGCTCCGACACTTCTGGTGAGTGATCCTAGTCTGACCCCCAAGAGAAGTAGACAGCTGAAGTTTGTGGGCGTGGCCTATTCTCTTAAATAGCGCCCCCTAGGTCCATTTAAACTAATAGCCCCAAGCCAAGCTTTGACTGAGGATTGCGAAATTTGGTACACTAATGTGGTGTCTCAGGACCTACAAAAAAGTCTCTTGGAGCCAAGTGCAAAGTCGCACAGGAAGTCGGCCATTTTGGTCCAAGTACGCGATTTAGTGGTTTTCGCACACGTTGTTTGGAGAGTGATGCTCCGTCGCCCTTTTCACCAATCTCCTTCAAACTTCTGCTATATACTCTTAAGACATAGGGGAAAAAATTCAACCGTCGGATTTTTCAAAAGTTGAAAGGTGTGGGCGTGGCTAAGCCTCAAACTTTGACCTGTCGCCACGCCACTCTTTTTTTCACAGCTCCCTACTGGACTCCTTTTACCCAATCACCAGGATTCTGTAGGAAACAGCAGTAGACAACTTGAGGTTACTTAGTCTCCAGTACTGGCAGGTTTTGAAAAAAGGCGGGGCTTTGGGAGCATGGCGAAAATCGCCATCACGCCATGGAAATACGTTTGCCTCTCATTTCTTCAGTTATCGTGATATCGCTACGAAACTTCTGGTGAGTGATCCTAGTCTGACCCCCAAGAGAAATAGACAGCTGAAGTTTGTGGGCGTGGCCTACTCTCTTAAATAGCGCCCCCTAGGACCATTTAAACTAATAGCCCCAAGCCATGCTTTGACTGAGGATTACGAAATTTGGTACACTAATGTGGTGTCTCAGGACCTACAAAAAAGTCTCTTGGAGCCAGGACAAAGTCGCACAGGAAGTCGGCCATTTTGGTCCAAGTACGCGATTTAGTGGTTTTCGCACACGTTGTTTGGAGAGTGATGCTCTGTCGCCCTTTTCACCAATCACTTTCAAACTTCTGCTGTATACTCATACGACGTAGGGGAAAAAATTCAACCGTCGGATTTTTCAAAAGTTGAAAGGTGTGGGCGTGGCTAAGCCTCAAACTTTGACCTTTCGCCATTACTTTACTTGACTTAATAACTCCCATGTGCATGATCAGATCTTTTTCAAACTTTGTCTGTGTGATCATTGACCATATCTGTAAAAAATGACAATGTGGACAGCTGACATCACCTAAGCCCCGCCCCCTGACTACAGGAAGTCTATTTTTTATTCTGAAATACCCATATTTGTCCCCTCTAATTTAGTGAACATGACACTAAGGTCATACACTGTCTTCATGATGTTGTAATGACCATTCAGATCTGATTGCTTTCCAGAAAGGGAGGGGCTTTTATGCCATGGTGAATTCTGGCGTAACGCCGTAACCTTACAATTCAATTTAATGGTGAGCTCAGAGGGGATGCTGAGTCAGGGTGAGGTGCGGACTAGGAAGCCATTTGCAGATTCTGGCGTCGGGGTGGTTGACGATTCTGTTCTGCCAGACGTGCCCTGGTGCCCCGGGCTGCTGGCCAGGCCGGAGCGGCGCAGAGCTGCGAGGGCCGAACGACGCTGCTTGCAGCTTTAATTATTATTATTTTTTGTTATTCCGTGCCCCCTTTGAACAGCTTTTTGGGGACCTTAACATACCCCAAAACTCACAATATTTTGCACACTTGTCAGGCCTGGTGAAAAATTTGATATTTTAAAGGTCCCAAAAAAATCGCAAAGAAAATGGCTGAACAGCGCCCCCTACAAAGTGAAAAAAAACCCTCTCCATAAAGCTTAGTTTATCGTACAGTTATGAAATTTGGTACACTTGTAGTACTCCACAGTCCGCACAGAAAAGTCTCTTGCAACCATGGTCAATATCAAACAGGAAGTCGGCCATTTTGGGTTGAAATGGCGATTTTTTGCCGTTTTTGCCGTTTTTAGGGTCCGTTTCTGATTGGATTGCTCGATCATTTTTCGCACGATCGTCTCAAAAATTGTGTAAAATTGCTCAGAAGGGATGGGCGAACAAAATGAGATAAGGATTCTGAGTTTTCGTATATGTTGAAGGGGCGGAGCCAGGCCTCGAAGTTTGACTACTCGCCAAAAATATTTAAATTGCTATAACTTCATAACTGAATGGAATAGAGTTACCAAACTTTCTGTGGTCATTCGTCATCCACCCACAAAGTAAATTGAAAGGTCGGATGATGACATCACACAAGCCCCGCCCCCTCAGGACCAAAAAGATCAAGTTTTACTGTGAAAGGTCCCAAATTGCCCCATTTCACTTAATCACCACAAATTTGTAGCTGGTAACTCAAGACAAGTGGGGGTTGCTTGGCGTCACTTTATGGGAGTTTTCGGCAGAGGGCGGGGCTGTGGTGGCGCGGCGAATTCAGGCGTACCGCCTTGGCCTTACGTTTGCCTCCCATTTCGTCATTTCCAAAGATATCGTCACGAAACTTCTTGTGAGTGATCCTAGTCCGGCCCCCCAAAAGATCTGATGTGAACATCTGGTGGGCGTGGCCTATTTTCTGAAATAGCGCCCCCTAGGACCATTAAAACTATTAGCCCCAAGCCATGCTTTGACTGAGGATTACGAAATTTGGTACACTAATGTGGTGTCTCAGGACCTACAAAAAAGTCTCTTGGAGTCAAGTTCAAAGTCGCACAGGAAGTCGGCCATTTTGGATCAAGTACGCGATTTAGTGGTTTTCGCACACGTTGTTTGGAGAGTGATGCTCCGTCGCCCTTTTCACCAATCTCCTTCAAACTTCTGCTATATACCCTTAAGACATAGGGGAAAAAATTCAACCGTCGGATTTTTCAAAAGTTGAAAGGTGTGGGCGTGGCTAAGCCTCAAACTTTGACCTGTCGCCACGCTACTCTTTTTTTCACAGCTCCCTACTGGACTCCTTTTACCCAATCACCAGGATTCTGTGGCAAACAGCAGTAGACAAGTTGAGGTTACTTGGTCTCCAGTACTGGCAGGTTTTGAAAAAAGGTGGGGCTTTGGGACCATGGCGAAAATCGCCATCACACCATGGAAATACGTTTGTCTCTCATTTCTTCAGTTATCGTGATATTGCTACGAAACTTCTGGTGAGTGATCCTAGTCTGAGCTCCAAGAGAAATAGACAGCTGAATTTTGTGGGCGTGGCCTATGTTTTGAAATAGCGCCCCCTAGGACCATTTAAACTATTAGCCCCAAGCCATGCTTTGACTGAGGATTACGAAATTTGGTACACTAATGTGGTGTCTCAGGACCTACAAAAAAGTCTCTTGGAGTCAAGTTCAAAGTCGCACAGGAAGTCGGCCATTTTGGATCAAGTACGCGATTTAGTGGTTTTCGCACACGTTGTTTGGAGAGTGATGCTCCGTCGCCCTTTTCACCAATCTCCTTCAAACTTCTGCTATATACCCTTAAGACATAGGGGAAAAAATTTAACCGTCGGATTTTTCAAAAGTTGAAAGGTGTGGGCGTGGCTAAGCCTCAAACTTTGACCTGTCGCCACGCTACTCTTTTTTTCACAGCTCCCTACTGGACTCCTTTTACCCAATCACCAGGATTCTGTGGCAAACAGCAGTAGACACGTTGAGGTTACTTGGTCTCCAGTACTGGCAGGTTTTGAAAAAAGGCGGGGCTTTGGGACCATGGCGAAAATCGCCATCACGCCATGGAAATACGTTTGTCTCATTTCTTCAGTTATCGTGATATTGCTACGAAACTTCTGGTGAGTGATCCTAGTCTGAGCTCCAAGAGAAATAGACAGCTGAAGTTTGTGGGCGTGGCCTATATTCTTAAATAGCGCCCCCTAGAGCCATTAAAACTTTCAGCCCCAAGCCATGCTTTGACTGAGGATTACGAAATTTGGTACACTAATGTGGGGTCTCAGGACCTACAAAAAAGTCTCTTGGAGCCAAGCGTAAAGTCGCACAGGAAGTCGGCCATTTTGGTGCAAGTACGTGATTTAGTGGTTTTCGCACACATTGTTTGGAGAGTGATGCTCCGTCGCCCTTTTCACCAATCACCTTCAAACTTCTGCAATACACTCTTAAGACATAGGGGAAAAAATTCAACCGTCGGATTTTTCAAAAGTTGAAAGGTGTGGGCGTGGCTAAGCCTCAAACGTTGACCTTTCGCCATTACTTTACTTGACTTAATAACTCCCATGTGCATGATCAGATCTTTTTCGAACTTTGTCTGTGTGATCATTGACCATATCTGTAAACAATGACAATGTGGACAGCTGACATCACCTAAGCCCCGCCCCCTGACTACAGGAATTTATTTTTTATGCTGAAATGCCCATATTTGTCCCCTCTAATTTAGTCAACATGACCCTAAGGTCATGCACTGTCTTCATGATGCTGTAATGACCATTCAGATCTGATAGCTTTCCAGAAAGGGAGGGGCTTTGATGCCATGGTGAATTCTGGCGTAACGCCGTAATCTTAATATTCAATTTAATGGTGAGCTCAGAGGGGATGCTGAGTCAGGGTGAGGTGCAGACTAGGAGGCCATTCGCGGTTTCTGGTGTCGGGGTGGTTGACGTTTCTGTTCTGTCAGACGTGCACTGGTGCCCCGGGCTGCCGTCCAGACCGGAGCGGCGCGGAGCTGCGAGGGCCGAACGACGCTGCTTGCAGCTTTAATTATTATTATTTTTTGTTATTCCGTGCCCCCTTTGAACAGCTTTTTGGGGACCTTAACATACCCCAAAACTCACAATATTTTGCACACTTGTCAGGCCTGGTGAAAAATTTGATATTTTAAAGGTCCCAAAAAAATCGCAAAGAAAATGGCTGAACAGCGCCCCCTACAAAGTGAAAAAAACCCCTCTCCATAAAGCTTAGTTTATCGTACAGTTATGAAATTTGGTACACTTGTAGTACTCAACAGTCCGCACAGAAAAGTCTCTTGCAACCATGGTCAATATCAAACAGGAAGTCGGCCATTTTGGGTTGAAATGGCGATTTTTTGCCGTTTTTGCCGTTTTTAGGGTCCGTTTCTGATTGGATTGCTCAATCATTTTTCGCACGATCGTCTCAAAAATTGTGTAAAATTGCTCAGAAGGGATGGGCGAACAAAATGAGATAAGGATTCTGAGTTTTCGTATATGTTGAAGGGGCGGAGCCAGGCCTCGAAGTTTGACTACTCGCCAAAAATATTTAAATTGCTATAACTTCATAACTGAATGGAATAGAGTTACCAAACTTTCTGTGGTCATTCGTCATCCACCCACAAAGTAAATTGAATGGTCGGATGATGACATCACACAAGCCCCGCCCCCTCAGGACCAAAAAGATCAAGTTTTACTGTGAAAGGTCCCAAATTGCCCCATTTCACTTAATCACCACAAATTTGTAGCTGGTAACTCAAGACAAGTAGGGGTTGCTTGGCGTCACTTTATGGGAGTTTTCGGCAGAGGGCGGGGCTGTGGCGGCGCGGCGAATTCAGGCGTACCGCCTTGGCCTTACGTTTGCCTCCCATTTCGTCATTTCCAAAGATATCGTCACGAAACTTCTTGTGAGTGATCCTAGTCCGGCCCCCCAAAAGATCTGATGTGAACATCTGGTGGGCGTGGCCTATTTTTTGAAATAGCGCCCCCTAGGACCATTAAAACTGTCAGCCCCAAGCCATGCTTTGACTGAGGATTACGAAATTTGGTACACTAATGTGGTGTCTCAGGACCTACAAAAAAGTCTCTTGAAGCCAAGTGCAAAGTCGCACAGGAAGTCGGCCATTTTGGTCCAAGTGCGCGATTTAGTGGTTTTCACACACGTTGTTTGGAGAGTGATACTCCGTCGCCCTTTTCACCAATCACTTTCAAACTTCTGCTATATAGTCTTAAGACAGAGAGGAAAAAATTCAACCGTCGGATTTTAAATAAGTATAAAGGTGTGGGCGTGGCTAAGCCTCAAACTTTGACCTTTCGCCACGCCACTCTTTTTTTCACAGCTCCTTATTGGACTCCTTTTACCCAATCACCAGGAATCTCTGGTAAATAGCAGCAGGCAAGTTGAGGTCACTTGGTCTCCAGTACTGGAAGGTTTTGCAAAAAGGCGGGGCTTTGGGAGCATGGCGAAATTCGCCATCACGCCATGGAAATACGTTTGCCTCTCATTTCTTCATTTATCGTGATATCACCTCGACCATTGTTGTGAGTGATCCTAGTCTGACCCCCAATAGAAAAGGTCAGCTTAAGTTTGTGGGCGTGGCCTATTTTCTGTATTAGCGTCCCCTAGGACCATTAAAACTGTCAGCCCCAAGCCATGCTTTGACTGAGGATTACGAAATTTGGTACACTAATGTGGTGTCTCAGGACCTACAAAAAATTCTCTTGGAGCCAAGTGCAAAGTCGCACAGGAAGTCGGCCATTTTGGTCCAAGTGCGCGATTTAGTGGTTTTCACACACGTTGTTTGGAGAGTGATGCTCCGTCGCCCTTTTCACCAATCGCCTTCGAGCTTCTGCTATATACTCTTAAGACATAGAGGAAAAAATTCAACCGTCGGATTTTAAATAAGTATAAAGGTGTGGGCGTGGCTAAGCCTCAAACTTTGACCTTTCGCCACGCCACTCTTTTTTTCACAGCTCCCTATTGGACTCCTTTTACCCAATCACCAGGAATCTCTGGTAAATAGCAGCAGGCAAGTTGAGGTCACTTGGTCTCCAGTACTGGAAGGTTTTGAAAAAAGGCGGGGCTTTGGGAGCATGGCGAAATTCGCCATCACGCCATGGAAATACGTTTGCCTCTCATTTCTTCATTTATCGTGATATCACCTCGACCATTGTTGTGAGTGATCCTAGTCTGACCCCCAATAGAAAAGGTCAGCTTAAGTTTGTGGGCGTGGCCTATTTTCTGTATTAGCGCCCCCTAGGACCATTAAAACTGTCAGCCCCAAGCCATGCTTTGACTGAGGATTACAAAATTTTGTACACTAATGTGGTGTCTCAGGACCTACAAAAAAGTCTCTTGGAGCCAAGTGCAAAGTCGCACAGGAAGTCGGCCATTTTGGTCCAAGTGCGCGATTTAGTGGTTTTCACACACGTTGTTTGGAGAGTGATGCTCCGTCGCCCTTTTCACCAATCGCCTTCAAGCTTCTGCTATATACTCTTAAGACATAGAGGAAAAAATTCAACCGTAGGATTTTAAATAAGTATAAAGGTGTGGGCGTGGCTAAGCCTCAAACTTTGACCTTTCGCCACGCCACTCTTTTTTTCACAGCTCCCTATTGGACTCCTTTTACCCAATCACCTGGAATATCTTGTAAATAGCAGCTGACAAGTTGAGGTCACTTGGTCTACAGTACTGGCAGGTTTTGAAAAAAGGCGGGGCTTTGGGAGCATGGCGAAATTCTCCATCACGCCATGGCAATACGTTTGCCTCTCATTTCTTCAATTATCGTGACATCGCCACAAAATGTCTGGTGAGTGATCCTAGTCTGACCCCCAATAGAAATGGGCATCTGAGATTTGTGGGCGTGGCCTATATTCTGAAATAGCGCCCCCTAGGACCATTAAAACTGTCAGCCCCAAGACAAGGTTTGACTGAGGATTACGAAAATTGGTACACTCATGTAGGGTCTCCGGACCTACAAAAAAGTATCTTGGAGCCAAGCGCAATTTCGCACAGGAGGTCGGCCATTTTGGTCCAAGTTCTCGATTTAGTGGTTTTCGCACACGTTGTTTGGACATTGATGGCCCGTTGCCCTTTACATCGATCACCTTCAAACTTATGCTATGTACTTTTAAGTCAAAGGGGAAAAAATTCAACCGTCGGATTTTAAATAAGTATAAAGGTGTGGGCGTGGCTAAGCCTCAAACTTTGACCTTTCGCCATGACATTACTTGACTTAATAACTCCCATGTGCATGATCAGATCTAATTCAAACTTTGTCTGTGTGATCACTGACCACATCTCAAGACAACGACAATGTGGACAGCTGACATCACCTAAGCCCCGCCCCCTGACAACAGGAAGTCTATTGTTTTATGGTGAAATGCCCATATTTGTCCCCTCTAATTTAGTGAAAATGACACTCAGGTCATACAGTGTCTTCATGATGTTTTAAAGACCATTCAGATCTGATAGCTTTCCAGAAAGGGAGGGGCTTTGATGCCATGGTGAATGCTGGCGTGACGCCATGACCTTACATTTGACTGTAACTTCCACAAACGGCCTCCGATTTGCCCGAAACTGAATATGGCAATGAACAATCATGCCCTTTAGCCAATGAGGCACAAACGGTTGGTGAATGTTATATAATGTCACCAAAGCTGACCTCAATGGGACTTTTCTGTAGTTGGTCACAGCGCCACCTAGATAACGTTATCCTTCGATAACTTTAAAAAACATGGTCAGAATAGCATTAAAGTTGGTCACTGTCATCACACCACCAGTGTGGTAAAGATAGAGGATTCCCTAGTGGTGAGACATAAAATATAATGGTGGGCTCAAAGGGGATGCTGAGTCAGGGTGAGTTGCGGACAAGGTGGCCGTTAGCAGTTTCTGGTGTTGGGGTGGTCGACGTTTGTGTTCTGCGGACGTGCCCTGGTGCCCCGGGCTGCCGGCCAGGCAGGAGCGGTGCAGAGCTGCGAGGGCCGAACGACGCTGCTTGCAGCTTTAATTAGGCCCGAGCAGCGAAAGCGCTGCGAAGGCCTCTTGTTTTTGCTCTGATTATTATTAGGCCCGAGCAGCGAAAGCGCTGCGAAGGCCTCTTGTTTTTGCTCTGATTATTATTAGGCCCGAGCAGCGAAAGCGCTGCGAAGGCCTCTTGTTTTTGCTCTGATTATTATTATTTTTTGTTATTCCGTGCCCCCTTTGAACGGCTTTTTGGGGACCTTAACATACCCCAAAACTCACAATATTTTGCAAACTTCTCAGGCCTGGTGAAAAATTTGATATTTTAAAGGTCCCAAAAAAATCGCAAAGAAAATGGCTGAACAGCGCCCCCTACAAAGTGAAAAAAAACCCTCTCCATAAAGCTTAGTTTATCGTACAGTTATGAAATTTGGTACACTTGTAGAACTCAACAGTCCGCACAGAAAAGTCTCTTGCAAGCATGGTCAATATCAAACAGGAAGTCGGCCATTTTGGGTTGAAATGGCGATTTTTAGCCGTTTTTGCCGTTTTTAGGGTCCGTTTCTGATTGGATTGCTCGATCATTTTTCGCACGATCGTCTCAAAACTTGTGTAAAATTGCTCAGAAGGAATGGGCGAACAAAATGAGACAAGGATTCTGAGTTTTCGTATATGTTGAAGGGGCGGGGCCAGGCCTCGAAGTTTGACTACTCGCCAAAAAATTTAAAATTGCTATAACTTAATAACTGAAAGGAATAGAATTACCAAACTTTCTGTGGTCATTCGTCATCCAGCCACAAAGTAAATTGAATGGTCGGATGATGACATCACACAAGCCCCGCCCCCTCAGGACCAAAAAGGTCAAGTTTTACTGTGAAAGGTCCCAAATTGCCCCATTTCACTTAATCACCACAAACTTGTAGCTGGTAACTCAAGACAAGTGGAGGTTGCTTGGCGTCACTTTATGGGAGTTTTCGGCAGAAGGCGGGGCTGTGGCGGCGCGGCGAAGTCAGGCGTACCGCCATGGCCTTACGTTTGCCTTCCATTTCGTCATTTCTAAAGATATCGTCACGAAACTTGTTGTGAGTGATCCTAGTCCGGCCCCTCAAAAGATCTGATGTGAACATCCGGTGGGCGTGGCCTATTTTCTGAAATAGCGCCCCCTAGGACCATTAAAACTGTCAGCCCCAAGCCATGCTTTGACTGAGGAGTACGAAATTTGGTACACTAATGTGGTGTCTCAGGACCTACAAAAAAGTCTCTTGGAGCCAAGTGCAAAGTTGCACAGGAAGTCGGCCATTTTGGTCCAAGTACGCAATTTAGTGGTTTTCGCACACGTTGTTTGGAGAGTGATGCTCCGTCGCCATTTTCACCAATCTGCTTCAAACTTCTGCCATCTGCTCTTAAGACATAGAGGAAAAAATTCAACCGTCGGATTTTTCAAAAGTTGAAAGGTGTGGGCGTGGCTAAGCCTCAAACTTTGACCTGTCGCCGCACCACTCTTTTTTTCACAGCTCCCTACTGGACTCCTTTTACCCAATCAGCAGGAGTCTCTGGCAAATAGCAGTAGACAACTTGAGGTCACTTGGTATCCAGTACTGGAAGGTTTCAAAAAAAGGCAGGGCTTTGGGAGCATGGCGAAAATCGCCATCACGCCATGGAAATACGTTTGCCTCTCATTTCTTCATTTATCGTGATATCGTTACGAAACTTCTGGTGAGTGATCCTAGTCTGACCACAAAGAGACATAGACAGCTGAAATATGTGGGCGTGGCCTAATTTCTGAAATAGCGCCCCCTAGGACCATTTAAACTAATAGCCCCAAGCCATGCTTTGACTGAGGATTACGAAATTTGGTACACTAATGTGGTGTCCCAGGACCTACAAAAAAGTCTCTTGGAGCCAATCACAAAATTGCACAGGAAGTCGGCCATTTTGGTCCAAGTACGCGATTTAGTGGTTTTCGCACACGTTGTTTGGAGAGTGATGCTCCGTCGCCCTTTTCACCAATCGCCTTCAAACTTCTGCTATATACTCTTAAGGCATAGGGGAAAAAATTCAACCGTCGGATTTTTCAAAAGTTGAAAGGTGTGGGCGTGGCTAAGCCTCAAACTTTGACCTGTCGCCGCGCCACTCTTTTTTTCACAGCTCCCTACTGGACTCCTTTTACCCAATCGGCAGGATTCTCTGGCAAATAGCAGTAGACAACTTGAGGTCACTTGGTATCCAGTACTGGAAGGTTTCAAAAAAAGGCGGGGCTTTGGGAGCATCTCGAAAATCGCCATCACGCCATGGAAATACGTTTGCCTCTCATTTCTTCATTTATCGTGATATTGTTACGAAACTTCTGGTGAGTGATCCTAGTCTGACCCCAAAGAGACATAGACACCTGAAATATGTGGGCGTGGCCTAATTTCTGAAATAGCGCCCCCTAGGACCATTTAAACTATTAGCCCCAAGCCATGCTTTCACTGAGGATTACGAAATTTGGTACACTAATGTGGTGTCCCAGGACCTACAAAAAAGTCTCTTGGAGCCAAGCACAAAATTGCACAGGAAGTCGGCCATTTTGGTCCAAGTACGCGATTTAGTGGTTTTCGCACACGTTGTTTGGAGAGTGATGCTCCTTCGCCCTTTTCACCAATCGCCTTCAAACTTCTGCTATATACTCTTAAGGCATAGGGGAAAAAAGTCAACCGTCGGATTTTTCAAAAGTTGAAAGGTGTAGGCGTGGCTAAGCCTCAAACTTTGACCTTTCGCCACGCCACTCTTTTTTTCACAGCTCCCTATTGGACTCCTTTTACCCAATCACCTGGAATATCTTGTAAATAGCAGCTGACAAGTTGAGGTCACTTGGTCTACAGTACTGGCAGGTTTTGAAAAAAAGGCGGGGCTTTGGGAGCATGGCGAAATTCTCCATCACGCCATGGCAATACGTTTGCCTCTCATTTCTTCAATTATCGTGACATCGCCACAAAATGTCTGGTGAGTGATCCTAGTCTGACCCCCAATAGAAATGGGCATCTGAGATTTGTGGGCGTGGCCTATATTCTGAAATAGCGCCCCCTAGGACCATTAAAACTGTCAGCCCCAAGACAAGGTTTGACTGAGGATTACGAAAATTGGTACACTCATGTAGGGTCTCCGGACCTACAAAAAAGTATCTTGGAGCCAAGCGCAATTTCGCACAGGAGGTCGGCCATTTTGGTCCAAGTTCTCGATTTAGTGGTTTTCGCACACGTTGTTTGGACATTGATGGCCCGTTGCCCTTTACATCGATCACCTTCAAACTTATGCTATGTACTTTTAAGTCAAAGGGGAAAAAATTCAACCGTCGGATTTTAAATAAGTATAAAGGTGTGGGCGTGGCTAAGCCTCAAAGTTTGACCTTTCGCCATGACATTACTTGACTTAATAACTCCCATGTGCATGATCAGATCTAATTCAAACTTTGTCTGTGTGATCACTGACCACATCTCAAGACAACGACAATGTGGACAGCTGACATCACCTAAGCCCCGCCCCCTGACAACAGGAAGTCTATTGTTTTATGGTGAAATGCCCATATTTGTCCCCTCTAATTTAGTGAAAATGACACTCAGGTCATACAGTGTCTTCATGATGTTTTAAAGACCATTCAGATCTGATAGCTTTCCAGAAAGGGAGGGGCTTTGATGCCATGGTGAATGCTGGCGTGACGCCATGACCTTACATTTGACTGTAACTTCCACAAACGGCCTCCGATTTGCCCGAAACTGAATATGGCAATGAACAATCATGCCCTTTAGCCAATGAGGCACAAACGGTTGGTGAATGTTATATAATGTCACCAAAGCTGACCTCAATGGGACTTTTCTGTAGTTGGTCACAGCGCCACCTAGATAACGTTATCCTTCGATAACTTTAAAAAACATGGTCAGAATAGCATTAAAGTTGGTCACTGTCATCACACCACCAGTGTGGTAAAGATAGAGGATTCCCTAGTGGTGAGACATAAAATATAATGGTGGGCTCAAAGGGGATGCTGAGTCAGGGTGAGTTGCGGACAAGGTGGCCGTTAGCAGTTTCTGGTGTTGGGGTGGTCGACGTTTGTTTTCTGCGGACGTGCCCTGGTGCCCCGGGCTGCCGGCCAGGCAGGAGCGGTGCAGAGCTGCGAGGGCCGAACGACGCTGCTTGCAGCTTTAATTATTTTTTGTTATTCCGTGCCCCCTTTGAACGGCTTTTTGGGGACCTTAACATACCCCAAAACTCACAATATTTTGCAAACTTCTCAGGCCTGGTGAAAAATTTGATATTTTAAAGGTCCCAAAAAAATCGCAAAGAAAATGGCTGAACAGCGCCCCCTACAAAGTGAAAAAAAACCCTCTCCATAAAGCTTAGTTTATCGTACAGTTATGAAATTTGGTACACTTGTAGAACTCAACAGTCCGCACAGAAAAGTCTCTTGCAAGCATGGTCAATATCAAACAGGAAGTCGGCCATTTTGGGTTGAAATGGCGATTTTTAGCCGTTTTTGCCGTTTTTAGGGTCCGTTTCTGATTGGATTGCTCGATCATTTTTCGCACGATCGTCTCAAAACTTGTGTAAAATTGCTCAGAAGGAATGGGCGAACAAAATGAGACAAGGATTCTGAGTTTTCGTATATGTTGAAGGGGCGGGGCCAGGCCTCGAAGTTTGACTACTCGCCAAAAAATTTAAAATTGCTATAACTTAATAACTGAAAGGAATAGAATTACCAAACTTTCTGTGGTCATTCGTCATCCAGCCACAAAGTAAATTGAATGGTCGGATGATGACATCACACAAGCCCCGCCCCCTCAGGACCAAAAAGGTCAAGTTTTACTGTGAAAGGTCCCAAATTGCCCCATTTCACTTAATCACCACAAACTTGTAGCTGGTAACTCAAGACAAGTGGAGGTTGCTTGGCGTCACTTTATGGGAGTTTTCGGCAGAAGGCGGGGCTGTGGCGGCGCGGCGAAGTCAGGCGTACCGCCATGGCCTTACGTTTGCCTTCCATTTCGTCATTTCTAAAGATATCGTCACGAAACTTGTTGTGAGTGATCCTAGTCCGGCCCCTCAAAAGATCTGATGTGAACATCCGGTGGGCGTGGCCTATTTTCTGAAATAGCGCCCCCTAGGACCATTAAAACTGTCAGCCCCAAGCCATGCTTTGACTGAGGAGTACGAAATTTGGTACACTAATGTGGTGTCTCAGGACCTACAAAAAAGTCTCTTGGAGCCAAGTGCAAAGTTGCACAGGAAGTCGGCCATTTTGGTCCAAGTACGCAATTTAGTGGTTTTCGCACACGTTGTTTGGAGAGTGATGCTCCGTCGCCATTTTCACCAATCTGCTTCAAACTTCTGCCATCTGCTCTTAAGACATAGAGGAAAAAATTCAACCGTCGGATTTTTCAAAAGTTGAAAGGTGTGGGCGTGGCTAAGCCTCAAACTTTGACCTGTCGCCGCACCACTCTTTTTTTCACAGCTCCCTACTGGACTCCTTTTACCCAATCAGCAGGAGTCTCTGGCAAATAGCAGTAGACAACTTGAGGTCACTTGGTATCCAGTACTGGAAGGTTTCAAAAAAAGGCAGGGCTTTGGGAGCATGGCGAAAATCGCCATCACGCCATGGAAATACGTTTGCCTCTCATTTCTTCATTTATCGTGATATCGTTACGAAACTTCTGGTGAGTGATCCTAGTCTGACCACAAAGAGACATAGACAGCTGAAATATGTGGGCGTGGCCTAATTTCTGAAATAGCGCCCCCTAGGACCATTTAAACTAATAGCCCCAAGCCATGCTTTGACTGAGGATTACGAAATTTGGTACACTAATGTGGTGTCCCAGGACCTACAAAAAAGTCTCTTGGAGCCAATCACAAAATTGCACAGGAAGTCGGCCATTTTGGTCCAAGTACGCGATTTAGTGGTTTTCGCACACGTTGTTTGGAGAGTGATGCTCCGTCGCCCTTTTCACCAATCGCCTTCAAACTTCTGCTATATACTCTTAAGGCATAGGGGAAAAAATTCAACCGTCGGATTTTTCAAAAGTTGAAAGGTGTGGGCGTGGCTAAGCCTCAAACTTTGACCTGTCGCCGCGCCACTCTTTTTTTCACAGCTCCCTACTGGACTCCTTTTACCCAATCGGCAGGATTCTCTGGCAAATAGCAGTAGACAACTTGAGGTCACTTGGTATCCAGTACTGGAAGGTTTCAAAAAAAGGCGGGGCTTTGGGAGCATCTCGAAAATCGCCATCACGCCATGGAAATACGTTTGCCTCTCATTTCTTCATTTATCGTGATATTGTTACGAAACTTCTGGTGAGTGATCCTAGTCTGACCCCAAAGAGACATAGACACCTGAAATATGTGGGCGTGGCCTAATTTCTGAAATAGCGCCCCCTAGGACCATTTAAACTATTAGCCCCAAGCCATGCTTTCACTGAGGATTACGAAATTTGGTACACTAATGTGGTGTCCCAGGACCTACAAAAAAGTCTCTTGGAGCCAAGCACAAAATTGCACAGGAAGTCGGCCATTTTGGTCCAAGTACGCGATTTAGTGGTTTTCGCACACGTTGTTTGGAGAGTGATGCTCCTTCGCCCTTTTCACCAATCGCCTTCAAACTTCTGCTATATACTCTTAAGGCATAGGGGAAAAAAGTCAACCGTCGGATTTTTCAAAAGTTGAAAGGTGTAGGCGTGGCTAAGCCTCAAACTTTGACCTTTCGCCACGCCACTCTTTTTTTCACAGCTCCCTATTGGACTCCTTTTACCCAATCACCTGGAATATCTTGTAAATAGCAGCTGACAAGTTGAGGTCACTTGGTCTACAGTACTGGCAGGTTTTGAAAAAAAGGCGGGGCTTTGGGAGCATGGCGAAATTCTCCATCACGCCATGGCAATACGTTTGCCTCTCATTTCTTCAATTATCGTGACATCGCCACAAAATGTCTGGTGAGTGATCCTAGTCTGACCCCCAATAGAAATGGGCATCTGAGATTTGTGGGCGTGGCCTATATTCTGAAATAGCGCCCCCTAGGACCATTAAAACTGTCAGCCCCAAGACAAGGTTTGACTGAGGATTACGAAAATTGGTACACTCATGTAGGGTCTCCGGACCTACAAAAAAGTATCTTGGAGCCAAGCGCAATTTCGCACAGGAGGTCGGCCATTTTGGTCCAAGTTCTCGATTTAGTGGTTTTCGCACACGTTGTTTGGACATTGATGGCCCGTTGCCCTTTACATCGATCACCTTCAAACTTATGCTATGTACTTTTAAGTCAAAGGGGAAAAAATTCAACCGTCGGATTTTAAATAAGTATAAAGGTGTGGGCGTGGCTAAGCCTCAAAGTTTGACCTTTCGCCATGACATTACTTGACTTAATAACTCCCATGTGCATGATCAGATCTAATTCAAACTTTGTCTGTGTGATCACTGACCACATCTCAAGACAACGACAATGTGGACAGCTGACATCACCTAAGCCCCGCCCCCTGACAACAGGAAGTCTATTGTTTTATGGTGAAATGCCCATATTTGTCCCCTCTAATTTAGTGAAAATGACACTCAGGTCATACAGTGTCTTCATGATGTTTTAAAGACCATTCAGATCTGATAGCTTTCCAGAAAGGGAGGGGCTTTGATGCCATGGTGAATGCTGGCGTGACGCCATGACCTTACATTTGACTGTAACTTCCACAAACGGCCTCCGATTTGCCCGAAACTGAATATGGCAATGAACAATCATGCCCTTTAGCCAATGAGGCACAAACGGTTGGTGAATGTTATATAATGTCACCAAAGCTGACCTCAATGGGACTTTTCTGTAGTTGGTCACAGCGCCACCTAGATAACGTTATCCTTCGATAACTTTAAAAAACATGGTCAGAATAGCATTAAAGTTGGTCACTGTCATCACACCACCAGTGTGGTAAAGATAGAGGATTCCCTAGTGGTGAGACATAAAATATAATGGTGGGCTCAAAGGGGATGCTGAGTCAGGGTGAGTTGCGGACAAGGTGGCCGTTAGCAGTTTCTGGTGTTGGGGTGGTCGACGTTTGTTTTCTGCGGACGTGCCCTGGTGCCCCGGGCTGCCGGCCAGGCAGGAGCGGTGCAGAGCTGCGAGGGCCGAACGACGCTGCTTGCAGCTTTAATTAGGCCCGAGCAGCGAAAGCGCTGCGAAGGCCTCTTGTTTTTGCTCTGATTATTATTATTTTTTGTTATTCCGTGCCCCCTTTGAACAGCTTTTTGGGGACCTTAACATACCCCAAAACTCACAATATTTTGCACACTTGTCAGGCCTGGTGAAAAATTTGATATTTTAAAGGTCCCAAAAAAATCGCAAAGAAAATGGCTGAACAGCGCCCCCTACAAAGTGAAAAAAACCCCTCTCCATAAAGCTTAGTTTATCGTACAGTTATGAAATTTGGTACACTTGTAGTACTCAACAGTCCGCACAGAAAAGTCTCTTGCAACCATGGTCAATATCAAACAGGAAGTCGGCCATTTTGGGTTGAAATGGCGATTTTTTGCCGTTTTTGCCGTTTTTAGGGTCCGTTTCTGATTGGATTGCTCGATCATTTTTCGCACGATCGTCTCAAAAATTGTGTAAAATTGCTCAGAAGGGATGGGCGAACAAAATGAGATAAGGATTCTGAGTTTTCGTATATGTTGAAGGGGCGGAGCCAGGCCTCGAAGTTTGACTACTCGCCAAAAATATTTAAATTGCTATAACTTCATAACTGAATGGAATAGAGTTACCAAACTTTCTGTGGTCATTCGTCATCCACCCACAAAGTAAATTAAAAGGTCGGATGATGACATCACACAAGCCCCGCCCCCTCAGGACCAAAAAGATCAAGTTTTACTGTGAAAGGTCCCAAATTGCCCCATTTCACTTAATCACCACAAATTTGTAGCTGGTAACTCAAGACAAGTGGGGGTTGCTTGGCGTCACTTTATGGGAGTTTTCGGCAGAGGGCGGGGCTGTGGCGGCGCGGCGAATTCAGGCGTACCGCCTTGGCCTTACGTTTGCCTCCCATTTCGTCATTTCCAAAGATATCGTCACGAAACTTCTTGTGAGTGATCCTAGTCCGGCCCCCCAAAAGATCTGATGTGAACATCTGGTGGGCGTGGCCTATTTTCTGAAATAGCGCCCCCTAGGACCATTAAAACTGTCAGCCCCAAGCCATGCTTTGACTGAGGATTACGAAATTTGGTACACTAATGTGGTGTCTCAGGACCTACAAAAAAGTCTCTTGAAGCCAAGTGCAAAGTCGCACAGGAAGTTGGCCATTTTGGTCCAAGTGCGCGATTTAGTGGTTTTCACACACGTTGTTTGGAGAGTGATACTCCGTCACCCTTTTCACCAATCACTTTCAAACTTCTGCTATATAGTCTTAAGACATAGAGGAAAAAATTCAACCGTCGGATTTTAAATAAGTATAAAGGTGTGGGCGTGGCTAAGCCTCAAACTTTGACCTTTCGCCACGCCACTCTTTTTTTCACAGCTCCTTATTGGACTCCTTTTACCCAATCACCAGGAATCTCTGGTAAATAGCAGCAGGCAAGTTAAGGTCACTTGGTCTCCAGTACTGGAAGGTTTTGCAAAAAGGCGGGGCTTTGGGAGCATGGCGAAATTCGCCATCACGCCATGGAAATACGTTTGCCTCTCATTTCTTCATTTATCGTGATATCACCTCGACCATTGTTGTGAGTGATCCTAGTCTGACCCCCAATAGAAAAGGTCAGCTTAAGTTTGTGGGCGTGGCCTATTTTCTGTATTAGCGCCCCCTAGGACCATTAAAACTGTCAGCCCCAAGCCATGCTTTGACTGAGGATTACGAAATTTGGTACACTAATGTGGTGTCTCAGGACCTACAAAAAAGTCTCTTGGAGCCAAGTGCAAAGTCGCACAGGAAGTCGGCCATTTTGGTCCAAGTGCGCGATTTAGTGGTTTTCACACACGTTGTTTGGAGAGTGATGCTCCGTCGCCCTTTTCACCAATCGCCTTCGAGCTTCTGCTATATACTCTTAAGACATAGAGGAAAAAATTCAACCGTCGGATTTTAAATAAGTATAAAGGTGTGGGCGTGGCTAAGCCTCAAACTTTGACCTTTCGCCACGCCACTCTTTTTTTCACAGCTCCCTATTGGACTCCTTTTACCCAATCACCTGGAATCTCTGGTAAATAGCAGCTGACAAGTTGAGGTCACTTGGTCTACAGTACTGGCAGGTTTTGAAAAAAGGCGGGGCTTTGGGAGCATGGCGAAATTCGCCATCACGCCATGGCAATACGTTTGCCTCTCATTTCTTCAATTATCGTGACATCGCCACAAAATGTCTGGTGAGTGATCCTAGTCTGACCCCCAATAGAAATGGGCATCTGAGATTTGTGGGCGTGGCCTATATTCTGAAATAGCGCCCCCTAGGACCATTAAAACTGTCAGCCCCAAGACAAGGTTTGACTGAGGATTACGAAAATTGGTACACTCATGTAGGGTCTCTGGCCCTACAAAAAAGTCTCTTGGAGCCAAGCGCAATTTCGCACAGGAGGTCGGCCATTTTGGTCCAAGTACTCGATTTAGTGGTTTTCGCACACGTTGTTTGGACATTGATAGCCCGTTGCCCTTTACACCGATCACCTTCAAACTTATGCTATGTACTTTTAAGTCAAAGGGGAAAAAATTCAACCGTCGGATTTTAAATAAGTATAAAGGTGTGGGCGTGGCTAAGCCTCAAACTTTGACCTTTCGCCATGACATTACTTGACTTAATAACTCCCATGTGCATGATCAGATCTAATTCAAACTTTGTCTGTGTGATCACTGACCACATCTCAAGACAAAGACAATGTGGACAGCTGACATCACCTAAGCCCCGCCCCCTGACAACAGGAAGTCTATTGTTTTATGGTGAAATGCCCATATTTGTCCCCTCTAATTTAATGAAAATGACACTCAGGTCATACAGTGTCTTCATGATGTTTTAAAGACCATTCAGATCTGATAGCTTTCCAGAAAGGGAGGGGCTTTGATGTCATGGTGAATGCTGGCGTGACGCCATGACCTTACATTTGACTGTAACTTCCACAAACGGCCTCCGATTTGCCCGAAACTGAATATGGCAATGAACAATCATGCCCTTTAGCCAATGAGGCACAAACGGTTGGTGAATGTTATATAATGTCACCAAAGCTGACCTCAATGGGACTTTTCTGTAGTTGGTCACAGCGCCACCTAGATAACGTTATCCTTCGATAACTTTAAAAAACATGGTCAGAATAGCATTAAAGTTGGTCACTGTCATCACACCACCAGTGTGGTAAAGATAGAGGATTCCCTAGTGGTGAGACATAAAATATAATGGTGGGCTCAAAGGGGATGCTGAGTCAGGGTGAGTTGCGGACAAGGTGGCCGTTAGCAGTTTCTGGTGTTGGGGTGGTCGACGTTTGTGTTCTGCGGACGTGCCCTGGTGCCCCGGGCTGCCGGCCAGGCCGGAGCGGCGCGGAGCTGCGAGGGCCGAACGACGCTGCTTGCAGCTTTAATTAGGCCCGAGCAGCGAAAGCGCTGCGAAGGCCTCTTGTTTTTGCTCTGATTATTATTATTTTTTGTTATTCCGTGCCCCCTTTGAACGGCTTTTTGGGGACCTTAACATACCCCAAAACTCACAATATTTTGCAAACTTCTCAGGCCTGGTGAAAAATTTGATATTTTAAAGGTCCCAAAAAAATCGCAAAGAAAATGGCTGAACAGCGCCCCCTACAAAGTGAAAAAAAACCCTCTCCATAAAGCTTAGTTTATCGTACAGTTATGAAATTTGGTACACTTGTAGAACTCAACAGTCCGCACAGAAAAGTCTCTTGCAAGCATGGTCAATATCAAACAGGAAGTCGGCCATTTTGGGTTGAAATGGCGATTTTTAGCCGTTTTTGCCGTTTTTAGGGTCCGTTTCTGATTGGATTGCTCGATCATTTTTCGCACGATCGTCTCAAAACTTGTGTAAAATTGCTCAGAAGGAATGGGCGAACAAAATGAGACAAGGATTCTGAGTTTTCGTATATGTTGAAGGGGCGGGGCCAGGCCTCGAAGTTTGACTACTCGCCAAAAAATTTAAAATTGCTATAACTTAATAACTGAAAGGAATAGAATTACCAAACTTTCTGTGGTCATTCGTCATCCAGCCACAAAGTAAATTGAATGGTCGGATGATGACATCACACAAGCCCCGCCCCCTCAGGACCAAAAAGGTCAAGTTTTACTGTGAAAGGTCCCAAATTGCCCCATTTCACTTAATCACCACAAACTTGTAGCTGATAACTCAAGACAAGTGGAGGTTGCTTGGCGTCACTTTATGGGAGTTTTCGGCAGAAGGCGGGGCTGTGGCGGCGCGGCGAAGTCAGGCGTACCGCCATGGCCTTACGTTTGCCTTCCATTTCGTCATTTCTAAAGATATCGTCACGAAACTTGTTGTGAGTGATCCTAGTCCGGCCCCTCAAAAGATCTGATGTGAACATCCGGTGGGCGTGGCCTATTTTCTGAAATAGGGCCCCCTAGGACCATTAAAACTGTCAGCCCCAAGCCATGCTTTGACTGAGGAGTACGAAATTTGGTACACTAATGTGGTGTCTCAGGACCTACAAAAAAGTCTCTTGGAGCCAAGTGCAAAGTTGCACAGGAAGTCGGCCATTTTGGTCCAAGTACGCAATTTAGTGGTTTTCGCACACGTTGTTTGGAGAGTGATGCTCCGTCGCCATTTTCACCAATCTGCTTCAAACTTCTGCCATCTGCTCTTAAGACATAGAGGAAAAAATTCAACCGTCGGATTTTTCAAAAGTTGAAAGGTGTGGGCGTGGCTAAGCCTCAAACTTTGACCTGTCGCCGCACCACTCTTTTTTTCACAGCTCCCTACTGGACTCCTTTTACCCAATCAGCAGGAGTCTCTGGCAAATAGCAGTAGACAACTTGAGGTCACTTGGTATCCAGTACTGGAAGGTTTCAAAAAAAGGCAGGGCTTTGGGAGCATGGCGAAAATCGCCATCACGCCATGGAAATACGTTTGCCTCTCATTTCTTCATTTATCGTGATATCGTTACGAAACTTCTGGTGAGTGATCCTAGTCTGACCACAAAGAGACATAGACAGCTGAAATATGTGGGCGTGGCCTAATTTCTGAAATAGCACCCCCTAGGACCATTTAAACTAATAGCCCCAAGCCATGCTTTGACTGAGGATTACGAAATTTGGTACACTAATGTGGTGTCCCAGGACCTACAAAAAAGTCTCTTGGAGCCAATCACAAAATTGCACAGGAAGTCGGCCATTTTGGTCCAAGTACGCGATTTAGTGGTTTTCGCACACGTTGTTTGGAGAGTGATGCTCCGTCGCCCTTTTCACCAATCGCCTTCAAACTTCTGCTGTATACTCTTAAGGCATAGGGGAAAAAATTCAACCGTCGGATTTTTCAAAAGTTGAAAGGTGTGGGCGTGGCTAAGCCTCAAACTTTGACCTGTCGCCGCGCCACTCTTTTTTTCACAGCTCCCTACTGGACTCCTTTTACCCAATCGGCAGGAGTCTCTGGCAAATAGCAGTAGACAACTTGAGGTCACTTGGTATCCAGTACTGGAAGGTTTCAAAAAAAGGCGGGGCTTTGGGAGCATGTCGAAAATCGCCATCACGCCATGGAAATACGTTTGCCTCTCATTTCTTCATTTATCGTGATATTGTTACGAAACTTCTGGTGAGTGATCCTAGTCTGACCCCAAAGAGACATAGACACCTGAAATATGTGGGCGTGGCCTAATTTCTGAAATAGCGCCCCCTAGGACCATTTAATTTATTAGCCCCAAGCCATGCTTTCACTGAGGATTACGAAATTTGGTACACTAATGTGGTGTCCCAGGACCTACAAAAAAGTCTCTTGGAGCCAAGCACAAAATTGCACAGGAAGTCGGCCATTTTGGTCCAAGTACGCGATTTAGTGGTTTTCGCACACGTTGTTTGGAGAGTGATGCTCCTTCGCCCTTTTTACCAATCGCCTTCAAACTTCTGCTATATACTCTTAAGGCATAGGGGAAAAAAGTCAACCGTCGGATTTTTCAAAAGTTGAAAGGTGTAGGCGTGGCTAAGCCTCAAACTTTGACCTTTCGCCATTACTTGACTTAATAACTCCCATGTGCATGATCAGATCTTTTTCGAACTTTGTCTGTGTGATCATTGACCATATCTGTAAACAATGACAATGTGGACAGCTGACATCATCTAAGCCCCGCCCCCTGACTAAAGGAAGTTATTATTTTATGCTGAAATGCCCATATTTGTCCCCTCTAATTTAGTCAACATGACACCATGCACTGTCTTCATGATGCTGTAATGGCCATTCAAATCTGATAGCTTTCCAGAAAGGGAGGGGCTTTAATGCCATGGCGAATTCTGGCGTAACGCCGTAACCTTACAATTCAATTTAATGGTGAGCTCAGAGGGGATGCTTAGTCAGGGTGAGGTGCGGACTAGGAGGCCATTTGCTGTTTCCGGTGACGGGATGATTGACGTTTCTGTTCTGCCAGACATGCCCTGGTGCCCCGGGCTGCCGGCCAGGCCGGAGCGGCGCGGAGCTGCGAGGGCCGAACGACGCTGCTTGCAGCTTTAATTAGGCCCGAGCAGCGAAAGCGCTGCGAAGGCCTCTTGTTTTTGCTCTGATTAGGCCCGAGCAGCGAAAGCGCTGCGAAGGCCTCTTGTTTTTGCTCTGATTATTATTATTTTTTGTTATTCCGTGCCCCCTTTGAACAGCTTTTTGGGGACCTTAACATACCCCAAAACTCACAATATTTTGCACACTTGTCAGGCCTGGTGAAAAATTTGATATTTTAAAGGTCCCGAAAAAATCGCAAAGAAAATGGCTGAACAGCGCCCCCTACAAAGTGAAAAAAACCCCTCTCCATAAAGCTTAGTTTATCGTACAGTTATGAAATTTGGTACACTTGTAGTACTCACCAGTCCGCACAGAAAAGTCTCTTGCAACCATGGTCAATATCAAACAGGAAGTCGGCCATTTTGGGTTGAAATGGCGATTTTTTGCCGTTTTTGCCGTTTTTAGGGTCCGTTTCTGATTGGATTGCTCGATCATTTTTCGCACGATCGTCTCAAAAATTGTGTAAAATTGCTCAGAAGGGATGGGCGAACAAAATGAGATAAGGATTCTGAGTTTTCGTATATGTTGAAGGGGCGGAGCCAGGCCTCGAAGTTTGACTACTCGCCAAAAATATTTAAATTGCTATAACTTCATAACTGAATGGAATAGAGTTACCAAACTTTCTGTGGTCATTCGTCATCCACCCACAAAGTAAATTGAATGGTCGGATGATGACATCACACAAGCCCCGCCCCCTCAGGACCAAAAAGATCAAGTTTTACTGTGAAAGGTCCCAAATTGCCCCATTTCACTTAATCACCACAAATTTGTAGCTGGTAACTCAAGACAAGTGGGGGTTGCTTGGCGTCACTTTATGGGAGTTTTCGGCAGAGGGCGGGGCTGTGGCGGCGCGGCGAATTCAGGCGTACCGCCTTGGCCTTACGTTTGCCTCCCATTTCGTCATTTCCAAAGATATCGTCACGAAACTTCTTGTGAGTGATCCTAGTCCGGCCCATCAAAAGATCTGATGTGAACATCCGGTGGGCGTGGCCTATTTTCTGAAATAGCGCCCCCTAGGACCATTAAAACTGTCAGCCCCAAGCCATGCTTTGACTGAGGATTACGAAATATGGTACACTAATGTGCTGTCTCAGGACCTACAAAAAAGTCTCTTGGAGCCAAGTGCAAAGTCGCACAGGAAGTCGGCCATTTTGGTCCAAGTACGCGATTTAGTGGTTTTCGCACACGTTGTTTGGAGAGTGATGCTCCGTCGCCCTTTTCACCATTCTCCTTCAAACTTCTGCTATGTACTCGTAAGACATAGGGAAAAAAATTCAACCGTCGGATTTTTCAAAAGTTGAAAGGTGTGGGCGTGGCTAAGCCTCAAACTTTGACCTGCCGCCACGCCACTCTTTTTTTCACAGCTCCCTACTGGACTCCTTTTACCCAATCACCAGGATTCTGTGGGAAACAGCAGTAGACAACTTGAGGTTACTTGGTCTCCAGTACTGGCAGGTTTTGAAAAAAGGCGGGGCTTTGGGAGCATGGCGAAAATCGCCATCACGCCATGGAAATACGTTTGCCTCTCATTTCTTCAGTTATCGTGATATCGCTCCGACACTTCTGGTGAGTGATCCTAGTCTGACCCCCAAGAGAAGTAGACAGCTGAAGTTTGTGGGCGTGGCCTATTCTCTTAAATAGCGCCCCCTAGGTCCATTTAAACTAATAGCCCCAAGCCAAGCTTTGACTGAGGATTGCGAAATTTGGTACACTAATGTGGTGTCTCAGGACCTACAAAAAAGTCTCTTGGAGCCAAGTGCAAAGTCGCACAGGAAGTCGGCCATTTTGGTCCAAGTACGCGATTTAGTGGTTTTCGCACACGTTGTTTGGAGAGTGATGCTCCGTCGCCCTTTTCACCAATCTCCTTCAAACTTCTGCTATATACTCTTAAGACATAGGGGAAAAAATTCAACCGTCGGATTTTTCAAAAGTTGAAAGGTGTGGGCGTGGCTAAGCCTCAAACTTTGACCTGTCGCCACGCCACTCTTTTTTTCACAGCTCCCTACTGGACTCCTTTTACCCAATCACCAGGATTCTGTGGGAAACAGCAGTAGACAACTTGAGGTTACTTAGTCTCCAGTACTGGCAGGTTTTGAAAAAAGGCGGAGCTTTGGGAGCATGGCGAAAATCGCCATCACGCCATGGAAATACGTTTGCCTCTCATTTCTTCAGTTATCGTGATATCGCTACGAAACTTCTGGTGAGTGATCCTAGTCTGACCCCCAAGAGAAATAGACAGCTGAAGTTTGTGGGCGTGGCCTATTCTCTTAAATAGCGCCCCCTAGGACCATTTAAACTAATAGCCCCAAGCCATGCTTTGACTGAGGATTACGAAATTTGGTACACTAATGTGGTGTCTCAGGACCTACAGAAAAGTCTCTTGGAGCCAGGACAAAGTCGCACAGGAAGTCGGCCATTTTGGTCCAAGTACGCGATTTAGTGGTTTTCGCACACGTTGTTTGGAGAGTGATGCTCTGTCGCCCTTTTCACCAATCACTTTCAAACTTCTGCTGTATACTCATACGACGTAGGGGAAAAAATTCAACCGTCGGATTTTTCAAAAGTTGAAAGGTGTGGGCGTGGCTAAGCCTCAAACTTTGACCTTTCGCCATTACTTTACTTGACTTAATAACTCCCATGTGCATGATCAGATCTTTTTCAAACTTTGTCTGTGTGATCATTGACCATATCTGTAAAAAATGACAATGTGGACAGCTGACATCACCTAAGCCCCGCCCCCTGACTACAGGAAGTCTATTTTTTATTCTGAAATACCCATATTTGTCCCCTCTAATTTAGTGAACATGACACTAAGGTCATACACTGTCTTCATGATGTTGTAATGACCATTCAGATCTGATTGCTTTCCAGAAAGGGAGGGGCTTTTATGCCATGGCGAATTCTGGCGTAACGCCGTAACCTTACAATTCAATTTAATGGTGAGCTCAGAGGGGATGCTGAGTCAGGGTGAGGTGCGGACTAGGAAGCCATTTGCAGATTCTGGCGTCGGGGTGGTTGACGATTCTGTTCTGCCAGACGTGCCCTGGTGCCCCGGGCTGCTGGCCAGGCCGGAGCGGCGCAGAGCTGCGAGGGCCGAACGACGCTGCTTGCAGCTTTAATTATTATTATTTTTTGTTATTCCGTGCCCCCTTTGAACAGCTTTTTGGGGACCTTAACATACCCCAAAACTCACAATATTTTGCACACTTGTCAGGCCTGGTGAAAAATTTGATATTTTAAAGGTCCCAAAAAAATCGCAAAGAAAATGGCTGAACAGCGCCCCCTACAAAGTGAAAAAAACCCCTCTCCATAAAGCTTAGTTTATCGTACAGTTATGAAATTTGGTACACTTGTAGTACTCAACAGTCCGCACAGAAAAGTCTCTTGCAACCATGGTCAATATCAAACAGGAAGTCGGCCATTTTGGGTTGAAATGGCGATTTTTTGCCGTTTTTGCCGTTTTTAGGGTCCGTTTCTGATTGGATTGCTCGATCATTTTTCGCACGATCGTCTCAAAAATTGTGTAAAATTGCTCAGAAGGGATGGGCGAACAAAATGAGATAAGGATTCTGAGTTTTCGTATATGTTGAAGGGGCGGAGCCAGGCCTCGAAGTTTGACTACTCGCCAAAAATATTTAAATTGCTATAACTTCATAACTGAATGGAATAGAGTTACCAAACTTTCTGTGGTCATTCGTCATCCACCCACAAAGTAAATTGAAAGGTCGGATGATGACATCACACAAGCCCCGCCCCCTCAGGACCAAAAAGATCAAGTTTTACTGTGAAAGGTCCCAAATTGCCCCATTTCACTTAATCACCACAAATTTGTAGCTGGTAACTCAAGACAAGTGGGGGTTGCTTGGCGTCACTTTATGGGAGTTTTCGGCAGAGGGCGGGGCTGTGGTGGCGCGGCGAATTCAGGCGTACCGCCTTGGCCTTACGTTTGCCTCCCATTTCGTCATTTCCAAAGATATCGTCACGAAACTTCTTGTGAGTGATCCTAGTCCGGCCCCCCAAAAGATCTGATGTGAACATCTGGTGGGCGTGGCCTATTTTCTGAAATAGCGCCCCCTAGGACCATTAAAACTATTAGCCCCAAGCCATGCTTTGACTGAGGATTACGAAATTTGGTACACTAATGTGGTGTCTCAGGACCTACAAAAAAGTCTCTTGGAGTCAAGTTCAAAGTCGCACAGGAAGTCGGCCATTTTGGATCAAGTACGCGATTTAGTGGTTTTCGCACACGTTGTTTGGAGAGTGATGCTCCGTCGCCCTTTTCACCAATCTCCTTCAAACTTCTGCTATATACCCTTAAGACATAGGGGAAAAAATTCAACCGTCGGATTTTTCAAAAGTTGAAAGGTGTGGGCGTGGCTAAGCCTCAAACTTTGACCTGTCGCCACGCTACTCTTTTTTTCACAGCTCCCTACTGGACTCCTTTTACCCAATCACCAGGATTCTGTGGCAAACAGCAGTAGACAAGTTGAGGTTACTTGGTCTCCAGTACTGGCAGGTTTTGAAAAAAGGCGGGGCTTTGGGACCATGGCGAAAATCGCCATCACGCCATGGAAATACGTTTGTCTCTCATTTCTTCAGTTATCGTGATATTGCTACGAAACTTCTGGTGAGTGATCCTAGTCTGAGCTCCAAGAGAAATAGACAGCTGAATTTTGTGGGCGTGGCCTATGTTTTGAAATAGCGCCCCCTAGGACCATTTAAACTATTAGCCCCAAGCCATGCTTTGACTGAGGATTACGAAATTTGGTACACTAATGTGGTGTCTCAGGACCTACAAAAAAGTCTCTTGGAGTCAAGTTCAAAGTCGCACAGGAAGTCGGCCATTTTGGATCAAGTACGCGATTTAGTGGTTTTCGCACACGTTGTTTGGAGAGTGATGCTCCGTCGCCCTTTTCACCAATCTCCTTCAAACTTCTGCTATATACCCTTAAGACATAGGGGAAAAAATTTAACCGTCGGATTTTTCAAAAGTTGAAAGGTGTGGGCGTGGCTAAGCCTCAAACTTTGACCTGTCGCCACGCTACTCTTTTTTTCACAGCTCCCTACTGGACTCCTTTTACCCAATCACCAGGATTCTGTGGCAAACAGCAGTAGACAAGTTGAGGTTACTTGGTCTCCAGTACTGGCAGGTTTTGAAAAAAGGCGGGGCTTTGGGACCATGGCGAAAATCGCCATCACGCCATGGAAATACGTTTGTCTCATTTCTTCAGTTATCGTGATATTGCTACGAAACTTCTGGTGAGTGATCCTAGTCTGAGCTCCAAGAGAAATAGACAGCTGAAGTTTGTGGGCGTGGCCTATATTCTTAAATAGCGCCCCCTAGAGCCATTAAAACTTTCAGCCCCAAGCCATGCTTTGACTGAGGATTACGAAATTTGGTACACTAATGTGGGGTCTCAGGACCTACAAAAAAGTCTCTTGGAGCCAAGCGTAAAGTCGCACAGGAAGTCGGCCATTTTGGTGCAAGTACGTGATTTAGTGGTTTTCGCACACATTGTTTGGAGAGTGATGCTCCGTCGCCCTTTTCACCAATCACCTTCAAACTTCTGCAATACACTCTTAAGACATAGGGGAAAAAATTCAACCGTCGGATTTTTCAAAAGTTGAAAGGTGTGGGCGTGGCTAAGCCTCAAACGTTGACCTTTCGCCATTACTTTACTTGACTTAATAACTCCCATGTGCATGATCAGATCTTTTTCGAACTTTGTCTGTGTGATCATTGACCATATCTGTAAACAATGACAATGTGGACAGCTGACATCACCTAAGCCCCGCCCCCTGACTACAGGAATTTATTTTTTATGCTGAAATGCCCATATTTGTCCCCTCTAATTTAGTCAACATGACCCTAAGGTCATGCACTGTCTTCATGATGCTGTAATGACCATTCAGATCTGATAGCTTTCCAGAAAGGGAGGGGCTTTGATGCCATGGCGAATTCTGGCGTAACGCCGTAATCTTAATATTCAATTTAATGGTGAGCTCAGAGGGGATGCTGAGTCAGGGTGAGGTGCAGACTAGGAGGCCATTCGCGGTTTCTGGTGTCGGGGTGGTTGACGTTTCTGTTCTGTCAGACGTGCACTGGTGCGACGGCAGACCGGAGCGGCGCGGAGCTGCGAGGGCCGAACGACGCTGCTTGCAGCTTTAATTAGGCCCGAGCAGCGAAAGCGCTGCGAAGGCCTCTTGTTTTTGCTCTGATTATTATTATTTTTTGTTATTCCGTGCCCCCTTTGAACAGCTTTTTGGGGACCTTAACATACCCCAAAACTCACAATATTTTGCACACTTGTCAGGCCTGGTGAAAAATTTGATATTTTAAAGGTCCCAAAAAAATCGCAAAGAAAATGGCTGAACAGCGCCCCCTACAAAGTGAAAAAAACCCCTCTCCATAAAGCTTAGTTTATCGTACAGTTATGAAATTTGGTACACTTGTAGTACTCAACAGTCCGCACAGAAAAGTCTCTTGCAACCATGGTCAATATCAAACAGGAAGTCGGCCATTTTGGGTTGAAATGGCGATTTTTTTGCCGTTTTTGCCGTTTTTAGGGTCCGTTTCTGATTGGATTGCTCGATCATTTTTCGCACGATCGTCTCAAAAATTGTGTAAAATTGCTCAGAAGGGATGGGCGAACAAAATGAGATAAGGATTCTGAGTTTTCGTATATGTTGAAGGGGCGGAGCCAGGCCTCGAAGTTTGACTACTCGCCAAAAATATTTAAATTGCTATAACTTCATAACTGAATGGAATAGAGTTACCAAACTTTCTGTGGTCATTCGTCATCCACCCACAAAGTAAATTGAAAGGTCGGATGATGACATCACACAAGCCCCGCCCCCTCAGGACCAAAAAGATCAAGTTTTACTGTGAAAGGTCCCAAATTGCCCCATTTCACTTAATCACCACAAATTTGTAGCTGGTAACTCAAGACAAGTGGGGGTTGCTTGGCGTCACTTTATGGGAGTTTTCGGCAGAGGGCGGGGCTGTGGTGGCGCGGCGAATTCAGGCGTACCGCCTTGGCCTTACGTTTGCCTCCCATTTCGTCATTTCCAAAGATATCGTCACGAAACTTCTTGTGAGTGATCCTAGTCCGGCCCCCCAAAAGATCTGATGTGAACATCTGGTGGGCGTGGCCTATTTTCTGAAATAGCGCCCCCTAGGACCATTAAAACTATTAGCCCCAAGCCATGCTTTGACTGAGGATTACGAAATTTGGTACACTAATGTGGTGTCTCAGGACCTACAAAAAAGTCTCTTGGAGTCAAGTTCAAAGTCGCACAGGAAGTCGGCCATTTTGGATCAAGTACGCGATTTAGTGGTTTTCGCACACGTTGTTTGGAGAGTGATGCTCCGTCGCCCTTTTCACCAATCTCCTTCAAACTTCTGCTATATACCCTTAAGACATAGGGGAAAAAATTCAACCGTCGGATTTTTCAAAAGTTGAAAGGTGTGGGCGTGGCTAAGCCTCAAACTTTGACCTGTCGCCACGCTACTCTTTTTTTCACAGCTCCCTACTGGACTCCTTTTACCCAATCACCAGGATTCTGTGGCAAACAGCAGTAGACAAGTTGAGGTTACTTGGTCTCCAGTACTGGCAGGTTTTGAAAAAAGGCGGGGCTTTGGGACCATGGCGAAAATCGCCATCACGCCATGGAAATACGTTTGTCTCTCATTTCTTCAGTTATCGTGATATTGCTACGAAACTTCTGGTGAGTGATCCTAGTCTGAGCTCCAAGAGAAATAGACAGCTGAATTTTGTGGGCGTGGCCTATGTTTTGAAATAGCGCCCCCTAGGACCATTTAAACTATTAGCCCCAAGCCATGCTTTGACTGAGGATTACGAAATTTGGTACACTAATGTGGTGTCTCAGGACCTACAAAAAAGTCTCTTGGAGTCAAGTTCAAAGTCGCACAGGAAGTCGGCCATTTTGGATCAAGTACGCGATTTAGTGGTTTTCGCACACGTTGTTTGGAGAGTGATGCTCCGTCGCCCTTTTCACCAATCTCCTTCAAACTTCTGCTATATACCCTTAAGACATAGGGGAAAAAATTTAACCGTCGGATTTTTCAAAAGTTGAAAGGTGTGGGCGTGGCTAAGCCTCAAACTTTGACCTGTCGCCACGCTACTCTTTTTTTCACAGCTCCCTACTGGACTCCTTTTACCCAATCACCAGGATTCTGTGGCAAACAGCAGTAGACAAGTTGAGGTTACTTGGTCTCCAGTACTGGCAGGTTTTGAAAAAAGGCGGGGCTTTGGGACCATGGCGAAAATCGCCATCACGCCATGGAAATACGTTTGTCTCATTTCTTCAGTTATCGTGATATTGCTACGAAACTTCTGGTGAGTGATCCTAGTCTGAGCTCCAAGAGAAATAGACAGCTGAAGTTTGTGGGCGTGGCCTATATTCTTAAATAGCGCCCCCTAGAGCCATTAAAACTTTCAGCCCCAAGCCATGCTTTGACTGAGGATTACGAAATTTGGTACACTAATGTGGGGTCTCAGGACCTACAAAAAAGTCTCTTGGAGCCAAGCGTAAAGTCGCACAGGAAGTCGGCCATTTTGGTGCAAGTACGTGATTTAGTGGTTTTCGCACACATTGTTTGGAGAGTGATGCTCCGTCGCCCTTTTCACCAATCACCTTCAAACTTCTGCAATACACTCTTAAGACATAGGGGAAAAAATTCAACCGTCGGATTTTTCAAAAGTTGAAAGGTGTGGGCGTGGCTAAGCCTCAAACGTTGACCTTTCGCCATTACTTTACTTGACTTAATAACTCCCATGTGCATGATCAGATCTTTTTCGAACTTTGTCTGTGTGATCATTGACCATATCTGTAAACAATGACAATGTGGACAGCTGACATCACCTAAGCCCCGCCCCCTGACTACAGGAATTTATTTTTTATGCTGAAATGCCCATATTTGTCCCCTCTAATTTAGTCAACATGACCCTAAGGTCATGCACTGTCTTCATGATGCTGTAATGACCATTCAGATCTGATAGCTTTCCAGAAAGGGAGGGGCTTTGATGCCATGGCGAATTCTGGCGTAACGCCGTAATCTTAATATTCAATTTAATGGTGAGCTCAGAGGGGATGCTGAGTCAGGGTGAGGTGCAGACTAGGAGGCCATTCGCGGTTTCTGGTGTCGGGGTGGTTGACGTTTCTGTTCTGTCAGACGTGCACTGGTGCGACGGCAGACCGGAGCGGCGCGGAGCTGCGAGGGCCGAACGACGCTGCTTGCAGCTTTAATTCTTTCTTTTTTTGTTATTCCGTGCCCCCTTTGAATGGCTTTTTGGGGACCTTAACATACCCCAAAACTCACAATATTTTGCAAACTTGTCAGGCCTGGTGAAAAATTTGATATTTTAAAGGTCCCAAAAAAATCGCAAAGAAAATGGCTGAACAGCGCCCCCTACAATGTGAAAAAAAACCCTCTCCATAAAGCTTAGTTTATCGTACAGTTATGAAATTTGGTACACTTGTAGTACTCAACAGTCCACACAGAAAAGTCTCTTGCAAGCATGGTCAATATCAAACAGGAAGTCGGCCATTTTGGGTTGAAATGGCGATTTTTAGCCGTTTTTGCAGTTTTTAGGGTCCGTTTCTGATTGGATTGCTCGATCATTTTTCGCACGATCGTCTCAAAAATTGTGTAAAAATGCTCAGAAGGGATGGGCAAACAAAATGAGATGAGGATTCTGAGTTTTCGTATATGTTGAAGGGGCGGGGCCAGGCCTTGAAGTTTGACTACTCGCCAATTTTTTTTTAATTGCTATAACTTCATAACTGAATAGAATAAAGTTACCAAACTTTCTGTGGTCATTCATCATCCACCCACAAAGTAATATGAATGGTTGGATGATGACATCACACAAGCCCCGCCCGCTCAGGACCAAAAAGGTCAAGTTTTACTGTGAAAGGTCCCAAATATCCCCATTTCACTTAATCACCACACATTTGTAGCTGGTAACTCAAGACAAGTTGGGGTTGCTTGGCGTCACTTTATGGGAGTTTTCGGCAGAGGGCGGGGCTGTGGCGGCGCGGCGAAGTCAGACGTACCGCCGTGGCCTTACGTTTGCCTCCCATTTCGTCATTTCTAAAGATATCGTCACAAAACTTTTTGTGAGTAATCCTAGTCTGGCCCCTCAAACAATCTGATGTCAACATCCGGTGGGCGTGGCCTATTTTCTGAAATAGCGCCCCCTAGGACCATTAAAACTGTCAGCCCCAAGCCATGCTTTGACTGAGGATTACGAAATTTGGTACACTAATGTGGTGTCTCAGGACCTACAAAAAAGTCTCTTGGAGCCTAGTGCAAAGTCGCACAGGAAGTCGGCCATTTTGGTCCAAGTACGCGATTTAGTGGTTTTCGCACACGTTGTTTGGAGAGTGATGCTCCGTCGCCCTTTTCACCATTCTCCTTCAAACTTCTGCTATGTACTCGTAAGACATAGGGAAAAAAATTCAACCGTCGGATTTTTCAAAAGTTGAAAGGTGTGGGCGTGGCTAAGCCTCAAACTTTGACCTGCCGCCACGCCACTCTTTTTTTCACAGCTCCCTACTGGACTCCTTTTACCCAATCACCAGGATTCTGTGGGAAACAGCAGTAGACAACTTGAGGTTACTTGGTCTCCAGTACTGGCAGGTTTTGAAAAAAGGCGGGGCTTTGGGAGCATGGCGAAAATCGCCATCACGCCATGGAAATACGTTTGCCTCTCATTTCTTCAGTTATCGTGATATCGCTCCGACACTTCTGGTGAGTGATCCTAGTCTGACCCCCAAGAGAAATAGACAGCTGAAGTTTGTGGGCGTGGCCTATTCTCTTAAATAGCGCCCCCTAGGACCATTTAAACTAATAGCCCCAAGCCAAGCTTTGACTGAGGATTGCGAAATTTGGTACACTAATGTGGTGTCTCAGGACCTACAAAAAAGTCTCTTGGAGCCAAGTGCAAAGTCGCACAGGAAGTCGGCCATTTTGGTCCAAGTACGCGATTTAGTGGTTTTCGCACACGTTGTTTGGAGAGTGATGCTCCGTCGCCCTTTTCACCAATCTCCTTCAAACTTCTGCTATATACTCTTAATACATAGGGGAAAAAATTCAACCGTCGGATTTTTCAAAAGTTGAAAGGTGTGGGCGTGGCTAAGCCTCAAAATTTGACCTGTCGCCACGCCACTCTTTTTTTCACAGCTCCCTACTGGACTCCTTTTACCCAATCACCAGGATTCTGTGGGAAACAGCAGTAGACAACTTGAGGTTACTTAGTCTCCAGTACTGGCAGGTTTTGAAAAAAGGCGGGGCTTTGGCAGCATGGCGAAAATCGCCATTCACGCCATGGAAATACGTTTGCCTCTCATTTCTTCAGTTATCGTGATATCGCTACGAAACTTCTGGTGAGTGATCCTAGTCTGACCCCCAAGAGAAATAGACAGCTGAAGTTTGTGGGCGTGGCCTATTCTCTTAAATAGCGCCCCCTAGGACCATTTAAACTAATAGCCCCAAGCCATGCTTTGACTGAGGATTACGAAATTTGGTACACTAATGTGGTGTCTCAGGACCTACAAAAAAGTCTCTTGGAGCCAAGGACAAAGTCGCACAGGAAGTCGGCCATTTTGGTCCAAGTACGCGATTTAGTGGTTTTCGCACACGTTGTTTGGAGAGTGATGCTCCGTCGCCCTTTTCACCAATCACTTTCAAACTTCTGCTGTATACTCTTACGACGTAGGGGAAAAAATTCAACCGTCGGATTTTTCAAAAGTTGAAAGGTGTGGGCGTGGCTAAGCCTCAAACTTTGACCTTTCGCCATTACTTTACTTGACTTAATAACTCCCATGTGCATGATCAGATCTTTTTCAAACTTTGTCTGTGTGATCATTGACCATATCTGTAAAAAATGACAATGTGGACAGCTGACATCACCTAAGCCCCGCCCCCTGACTACAGGAAGTCTATTTTTATGCTGAAATACCCATATTTGTCCCCTCTAATTTAGTGAACATGACACTAAGGTCATACACTGTCTTCATGATGTTGTAATGACCATTCAGATCTGATAGCTTTCCAGAAAGGGAGGGGCTTTTATGCCATGGCGAATTCTGGCGTAACGCCGTAACCTTACAATTCAATTTAATGGTGAGCTCAGAGGGGATGCTGAGTCAGGGTGAGGTGCGGACTAGGAGGCCATTTGCGGATTCTGGCGTCGGGGTGGTTGACGATTCTGTTCTGCCAGACGTGCCCTGGTGCCCCGGGCTGCTGGCCAGGCCGGAGCGGCGCAGAGCTGCGAGGGCCGAACGACGCTGCTTGCAGCTTTAATTATTTTTTGTTATTCCGTGCCCCCTTTGAACAGCTTTTTGGGGACCTTAACATACCCCAAAACTCACAATATTTTGCACACTTGTCAGGCCTGGTGAAAAATTTGATATTTTAAAGGTCCCAAAAAAATCGCAAAGAAAATGGCTGAACAGCGCCCCCTACAAAGTGAAAAAAACCCCTCTCCATAAAGCTTAGTTTATCGTACAGTTATGAAATTTGGTACACTTGTAGTACTCAACAGTCCGCACAGAAAAGTCTCTTGCAACCATGGTCAATATCAAACAGGAAGTCGGCCATTTTGGGTTGAAATGGCGATTTTTTGCCGTTTTTGCCGTTTTTAGGGTCCGTTTCTGATTGGATTGCTCGATCATTTTTCGCACGATCGTCTCAAAAATTGTGTAAAATTGCTCAGAAGGGATGGGCGAACAAAATGAGATAAGGATTCTGAGTTTTCGTATATGTTGAAGGGGCGGAGCCAGGCCTCGAATTTTGACTACTCGCCAAAAATATTTAAATTGCTATAACTTCATAACTGAATGGAATAGAGTTACCAAACTTTCTGTGGTCATTCGTCATCCACCCACAAAGTAAATTGAAAGGTCGGATGATGACATCACACAAGCCCCGCCCCCTCAGGACCAAAAAGATCAAGTTTTACTGTGAAAGGTCCCAAATTGCCCCATTTCACTTAATCACCACAAATTTGTAGCTGGTAACTCAAGACAAGTGGGGGTTGCTTGGCGTCACTTTATGGGAGTTTTCGGCAGAGGGCGGGGCTGTGGTGGCGCGGCGAATTCAGGCGTACCGCCTTGGCCTTACGTTTGCCTCCCATTTCGTCATTTCCAAAGATATCGTCACGAAACTTCTTGTGAGTGATCCTAGTCCGGCCCCCCAAAAGATCTGATGTGAACATCTGGTGGGCGTGGCCTATTTTCTGAAATAGCGCCCCCTAGGACCATTAAAACTATTAGCCCCAAGCCATGCTTTGACTGAGGATTACGAAATTTGGTACACTAATGTGGTGTCTCAGGACCTACAAAAAAGTCTCTTGGAGTCAAGTTCAAAGTCGCACAGGAAGTCGGCCATTTTGGATCAAGTACGCGATTTAGTGGTTTTCGCACACGTTGTTTGGAGAGTGATGCTCCGTCGCCCTTTTCACCAATCTCCTTCAAACTTCTGCTATATACCCTTAAGACATAGGGGAAAAAATTCAACCGTCGGATTTTTCAAAAGTTGAAAGGTGTGGGCGTGGCTAAGCCTCAAACTTTGACCTGTCGCCACGCTACTCTTTTTTTCACAGCTCCCTACTGGACTCCTTTTACCCAATCACCAGGATTCTGTGGCAAACAGCAGTAGACAAGTTGAGGTTACTTGGTCTCCAGTACTGGCAGGTTTTGAAAAAAGGCGGGGCTTTGGGACCATGGCGAAAATCGCCATCACGCCATGGAAATACGTTTGTCTCTCATTTCTTCAGTTATCGTGATATTGCTACGAAACTTCTGGTGAGTGATCCTAGTCTGAGCTCCAAGAGAAATAGACAGCTGAATTTTGTGGGCGTGGCCTATGTTTTGAAATAGCGCCCCCTAGGACCATTTAAACTATTAGCCCCAAGCCATGCTTTGACTGAGGATTACGAAATTTGGTACACTAATGTGGTGTCTCAGGACCTACAAAAAAGTCTCTTGGAGTCAAGTTCAAAGTCGCACAGGAAGTCGGCCATTTTGGATCAAGTACGCGATTTAGTGGTTTTCGCACACGTTGTTTGGAGAGTGATGCTCCGTCGCCCTTTTCACCAATCTCCTTCAAACTTCTGCTATATACCCTTAAGACATAGGGGAAAAAATTTAACCGTCGGATTTTTCAAAAGTTGAAAGGTGTGGGCGTGGCTAAGCCTCAAACTTTGACCTGTCGCCACGCTACTCTTTTTTTCACAGCTCCCTACTGGACTCCTTTTACCCAATCACCAGGATTCTGTGGCAAACAGCAGTAGACAAGTTGAGGTTACTTGGTCTCCAGTACTGGCAGGTTTTGGAAAAAGGCGGGGCTTTGGGACCATGGCGAAAATCGCCATCACGCCATGGAAATACGTTTGTCTCATTTCTTCAGTTATCGTGATATTGCTACGAAACTTCTGGTGAGTGATCCTAGTCTGAGCTCCAAGAGAAATAGACAGCTGAAGTTTGTGGGCGTGGCCTATATTCTTAAATAGCGCCCCCTAGAGCCATTAAAACTTTCAGCCCCAAGCCATGCTTTGACTGAGGATTACGAAATTTGGTACACTAATGTGGGGTCTCAGGACCTACAAAAAAGTCTCTTGGAGCCAAGCGTAAAGTCGCACAGGAAGTCGGCCATTTTGGTGCAAGTACGTGATTTAGTGGTTTTCGCACACATTGTTTGGAGAGTGATGCTCCGTCGCCCTTTTCACCAATCACCTTCAAACTTCTGCAATACACTCTTAAGACATAGGGGAAAAAATTCAACCGTCGGATTTTTCAAAAGTTGAAAGGTGTGGGCGTGGCTAAGCCTCAAACGTTGACCTTTCGCCATTACTTTACTTGACTTAATAACTCCCATGTGCATGATCAGATCTTTTTCGAACTTTGTCTGTGTGATCATTGACCATATCTGTAAACAATGACAATGTGGACAGCTGACATCACCTAAGCCCCGCCCCCTGACTACAGGAATTTATTTTTTATGCTGAAATGCCCATATTTGTCCCCTCTAATTTAGTCAACATGACCCTAAGGTCATGCACTGTCTTCATGATGCTGTAATGACCATTCAGATCTGATAGCTTTCCAGAAAGGGAGGGGCTTTGATGCCATGGCGAATTCTGGCGTAACGCCGTAATCTTAATATTCAATTTAATGGTGAGCTCAGAGGGGATGCTGAGTCAGGGTGAGGTGCAGACTAGGAGGCCATTCGCGGTTTCTGGTGTCGGGGTGGTTGACGTTTCTGTTCTGTCAGACGTGCACTGGTGCGACGGCAGACCGGAGCGGCGCGGAGCTGCGAGGGCCGAACGACGCTGCTTGCAGCTTTAATTAGGCCCGAGCAGCGAAAGCGCTGCGAAGGCCTCTTGTTTTTGCTCTGATTATTATTATTTTTTGTTATTCCGTGCCCCCTTTGAACAGCTTTTTGGGGACCTTAACATACCCCAAAACTCACAATATTTTGCACACTTGTCAGGCCTGGTGAAAAATTTGATATTTTAAAGGTCCCAAAAAAATCGCAAAGAAAATGGCTGAACAGCGCCCCCTACAAAGTGAAAAAAACCCCTCTCCATAAAGCTTAGTTTATCGTACAGTTATGAAATTTGGTACACTTGTAGTACTCAACAGTCCGCACAGAAAAGTCTCTTGCAACCATGGTCAATATCAAACAGGAAGTCGGCCATTTTGGGTTGAAATGGCGATTTTTTGCCGTTTTTGCCGTTTTTAGGGTCCGTTTCTGATTGGATTGCTCGATCATTTTTCGCACGATCGTCTCAAAAATTGTGTAAAATTGCTCAGAAGGGATGGGCGAACAAAATGAGATAAGGATTCTGAGTTTTCGTATATGTTGAAGGGGCGGAGCCAGGCCTCGAAGTTTGACTACTCGCCAAAAATATTTAAATTGCTATAACTTCATAACTGAATGGAATAGAGTTACCAAACTTTCTGTGGTCATTCGTCATCCACCCACAAAGTAAATTGAAAGGTCGGATGATGACATCACACAAGCCCCGCCCCCTCAGGACCAAAAAGATCAAGTTTTACTGTGAAAGGTCCCAAATTGCCCCATTTCACTTAATCACCACAAATTTGTAGCTGGTAACTCAAGACAAGTGGGGGTTGCTTGGCGTCACTTTATGGGAGTTTTCGGCAGAGGGCGGGGCTGTGGTGGCGCGGCGAATTCAGGCGTACCGCCTTGGCCTTACGTTTGCCTCCCATTTCGTCATTTCCAAAGATATCGTCACGAAACTTCTTGTGAGTGATCCTAGTCCGGCCCCCCAAAAGATCTGATGTGAACATCTGGTGGGCGTGGCCTATTTTCTGAAATAGCGCCCCCTAGGACCATTAAAACTATTAGCCCCAAGCCATGCTTTGACTGAGGATTACGAAATTTGGTACACTAATGTGGTGTCTCAGGACCTACAAAAAAGTCTCTTGGAGTCAAGTTCAAAGTCGCACAGGAAGTCGGCCATTTTGGATCAAGTACGCGATTTAGTGGTTTTCGCACACGTTGTTTGGAGAGTGATGCTCCGTCGCCCTTTTCACCAATCTCCTTCAAACTTCTGCTATATACCCTTAAGACATAGGGGAAAAAATTCAACCGTCGGATTTTTCAAAAGTTGAAAGGTGTGGGCGTGGCTAAGCCTCAAACTTTGACCTGTCGCCACGCTACTCTTTTTTTCACAGCTCCCTACTGGACTCCTTTTACCCAATCACCAGGATTCTGTGGCAAACAGCAGTAGACAAGTTGAGGTTACTTGGTCTCCAGTACTGGCAGGTTTTGAAAAAAGGCGGGGCTTTGGGACCATGGCGAAAATCGCCATCACGCCATGGAAATACGTTTGTCTCTCATTTCTTCAGTTATCGTGATATTGCTACGAAACTTCTGGTGAGTGATCCTAGTCTGAGCTCCAAGAGAAATAGACAGCTGAATTTTGTGGGCGTGGCCTATGTTTTGAAATAGCGCCCCCTAGGACCATTTAAACTATTAGCCCCAAGCCATGCTTTGACTGAGGATTACGAAATTTGGTACACTAATGTGGTGTCTCAGGACCTACAAAAAAGTCTCTTGGAGTCAAGTTCAAAGTCGCACAGGAAGTCGGCCATTTTGGTCCAAGTACTCGATTTAGTGGTTTTCGCACACGTTGTTTGGAGAGTGTTGCACCATCGCCCTTTTCACCAATCACCTTCAAACATCTGGTATACACTCTTAAGACATAGATGAAAAAATTCAACCGTCGGATTTTAAATAAGTATAAAGGTGTGGGCGTGGCTAAGCCTCAAACTTTGACCTGTCGCCACGCCACTCTTTTTTTCACAGCTCCCTATTGGACTCCTTTTAACCAATCACCAGCAATCACTGGCAAATAGCAGCAGACAAGTTGAGGTCACTTGGTTTATAGTACTGGCAGGTTTCGAATAAAGGCGGGGCTTTGGGAGCATGGCGAAATTCACCATCACGCCATGGAAATACGTTTGTCTCTCATTTCTTCAATCATTGTGACATCGCCACACAATTTCTGATGAGTGATCCTACTCTGACCCATAATAGAAATGGACAGCTGAAGTTTGTGGGCGTGGCCTATTTTCTGAAATAACGCCCCCTAGGACCATTAAAACTGTCAGCCCCAAGCCATGCTTTCACTGAGGAACACGAAATTTGGCACACTAATGTGGTGTCTCAGGACCTACAAAAAAGTCTCTTGGAGCTAAGTGCAAAGTCGCACAGGAAGTCGGCCATTTTGGTCCAAGTACTCGATTTAGTGGTTTTCGCACACGTTGTTTGGAGAGTGTTGCACCATCGCCCTTTTCACCAATCGCCTTCAAACTTCTGCTACATACTCTTAAGACAAAGGGGGAAAAATTCAACCATCGGATTTCAAATAAGTATAAAGGTGTGGGCGTGGCTAAGCCTCAAACTTTGACCTTTCGCCATTACATTCCTTGACTTAACAACTCCCATGTGCATGATCAGATCTATATCAAACTGTGTCTGTGTGATCATTGACCACATCTCAAGACAATGACAATGTGGACAGCTGACATCACCTAAGCCCCGCCCCCTGACTACAGGAAGTCGATTTTTTCATGGTGAAATGCCCATATTTGTCCCCTCTAATTTAGTGAACATGACACTAAGGTCATGCACTGTCTTCATGATGTTGTAATGACCATTCAGATCTGCTAGCTTTTCAGAAAGGGAGGGGATTTGATGCCATGGCGAATTCTGGCGTGACGCTGTGACCTTACATTTGACTGTAACTTCCACAAACAGCCTCCGATTTGCCCGAGACTGAACATCACATCACCAGTGTGGTAAAGATAGAGTATCTCCTAGTGGTGAGACGTGTAATGGTGGGCTCAGAGGGGATGCTGCGTCAGGGTGAGGTGTGGACGAGGAGGCCTTTCACGGTTTCTGGTGTCGGGGTGGTTGACTTTCTGCTCTGCCAGACGTGACCTGGTGCCCCCGGCTGCCGGACAGGATGGAGAAGCGCGGAGCTGGGTTTGGAGAGGGTCGGGGATGGAGCGGAGGGGGTGCGGAAGGAGGGCGAGCAGCTTCGCTGCGAGGGCCGAACGACGCTGCTTGCAGCTTTAATTTTATTTATTATTCCGGTGCCGCTTTGAATGGCTTTTTGGGGACCTTAACATACCCCAAAACTCACAATATTTTGCATACTTGTCAGGCCTGGTGAAAAATTTGATATTTTAAAGGTCCCAAAAAAATCGCAAAGAAATTGGCTGAACAGCGCCCCCTAGAAAATGAAAAAAAACCCTCTCCATAAAGCTTAGTTTATCGTACCGTTATGAAATTTGGTACACTTATAGTACTCAATAGTCCGCACAGAAAAGTCTCTTGCAAGCATGGTCAATATCAAACAGGAAGTCGGCCATTTTGGGTTGAAATGGCGATTTTTTGCCGTTTTGGCCGTTTTTAGGGTCCGTTTCTGATTGGATTGCTCGATCATTTTTTGCACGATCATCTCAAAAATTCTGTAAAATTGCTCAGAAGAGATGGGCGAACAAAATGAGACAATAAAATTGACTTTTCGTAAATACTGAAGGGGCGGGGCCAGGCCTCGAAGTTTGACTACTCGCCAAAAATTTTTAAATTGCTATAACTTCATAACTGAATGGAATAGAGTTACCAAACTTTCTGTGGTCATTCGTCATCACCTCACAAAGTAAATTGAATGGTCGCATGATGACATCACACAAGCCCCGCCCCCTCAGGACCAAAAAGGTTAAGTTTTACTGTGAAAGGTCCCAAATTGCCCCATTTCACTAAATCACCACAAATTTGTAGCTGGTAACTCAAGACAAGTGGGGGTTGCTTGGTGTCACATTATGTGAGTTTTCGGCAGAGGGCGGGGCTGTGGCGGCGCGGCGAAGTCAGGCGTACCGCCGTGGCCTTACGTTTGCCTCCCATTTCGTCATTTCTAAAGATATCATCACGAAACTTCTTGTGAGTGATCCTAGTCTGGCCCCCCAAAAGATCTGATGTGAACATCCGGTGGGCGTGGCCTATTTTCTGAAATAGCGCCCCCTAGGACCATTAAAACTGTCAGCCCCAAGCCATGCTTTGACTGAAGATTACGAAATTTGGTACACTAATGTGGTGTCTCAGGACCTACAAAAAAGTCTCTTGGACCCAAGTGCAAAGTCGCACAGGAAGTCGGCCATTTTGGTCCAAGTACGCGATTTACTGGTTTTCGCACACCTTGTTTGGAGAGTGATGCTCCGTCACCCTTTTCACCAATCTCCTTGAAACGTCTGCTATATACTCTTAAGACAAAGAGGAAAAAATTCAACCGTCGGATTTTTCAAAAGTTTAACGGTGTGGGCGTGGCTAAGCCTCAAACTTTGACCTGTCGCCACGCCACTCATTTTTTCACAGCTCCCTACTGGACTCCTTTTACCCAATCAGCAGGAATCTCTGGCAAACAGCAGTAGACAACTTGAGGTCACTTGGTATCCAGTACTGGCAGGTTTCAAAAAAAGGCGGGGCTTCAGGAGCATGGCGAAAATCGCCATCACGCCATGGAAGTATGTTTGCCTCTCATTTCTTCAGTTATCGTGATATTGCTACGAAACTTCTGGTGCGTGATCCTAGTCTGACCCCCAAGCGACATAGATATCTGAATTTAGTGGGCGTGGCCTATTTTCTTAAATAGCGCCCCCTAGGACCATTTAAACTAATAGCCCCAAGCTATGCTTTGACTGAGGATTACGAAATTTGGTACACTAATGTGGTGTCTCAGGACCTACAAAAAAGTCTCTTGGAGCCAAGCGCAAAGTCGCACAGGAAGTCGGCCATTTTGGTCCAAGTGCGCGATTTAGTGGTTTTCGCACACGTTGTTTGGAGAGTGATGCTCCGTCGCCCTTTTCACCAATCTCCTTCAAACTTCTGCTATATACTCTTAAGACATAGGGGAAAAAATTCAACCGTCGGATTTTTCAAAAGTTGAAAGATGTGGGCGTGGCTAAGCCTCAAACTTTGACCTGTCGCCACGCCACTCTTTTTTTCACAGCTCCCTACTGGACTCCTTTTACCCAAACACCAGGATTCTGTGGCAAACAGCAGTAGACAAGTTGAGGTTACTTTGTCTCCAGTACTGGCAGGTTTTGAAAAAAGGCGGGGCTTTGGGAGCATGGCGAAAATCGCCATCACGCCATGGAAATACGTTTGCCTCTCATTTCTTAAGTTATCGAGATATCACCTCGAAATTTGTTGTGAGTGATCCTAGTCTGACCCCCAATAGAAATGGACAGCTAAAATTTGTGGGCGTGGCCATTTTTCTGAAATAGCGCCCCCTAGGACCATTAAAACTGTCAGCCCCTAGCCATTCTTTGACTGAGGATTACGAAATTTGGTACACTAATGAGGTGTCTCCGGACCTACAAAAAAGTCTCTTGGAGCCAAGTGCAAAGTCGCACAGGAAGTCGGGCATTTTGGTCCAAGTACGCGATTTAGTTGTTTTGGCACACGTTGTTTGGAGAGTGATGCTCCGTTGCCCTTTTCACCAATCGCCTTCAAACTTCTGCTATTTACTCTTAAGACATAGGAGAAAAAATTCAACCGTCGGATTTTTCAAAAGTTGAAAGGTGTGGGCGTGGCTAAGTCTCAAACTTTGACCTTTCGCCATTACTTTACTTGACTTAATAACTCCCATGTGCATGATCAGATCTTTTTCGAACTTTGTCTGTGTGATCATTGACCATATCTTTAAACAATGACAATGTGGACAGCTGACATCACCTAAGCCCCGCCCCCTGAATACAGGAAGTCTATTGTTTTATGCTGAAATGCCCATATTTGTCCCCTCTAATTTAGTCAACATGACACTAAGGTCATGCACGGTCTTCATGATGCTGTAATGACCATTCAGATCTGATAGCTTTCCAGATAGGGAGGGGCTTTGATGCCATGGCGAATTCTGGCGTAACGCCGTAACCTTACAATTCAATTTAATGGTGAGCTCAGAGGGGATGCTGAGTCAGGGTGAGGTGCGGACGAGGAGGCCATTTGCGGTTTCTGGTGTCGGGGTGGTTGACGTTTCTGTTCTGCCAGACGTGCCCTGGTGCCCCGGGCTGCCGGCCAGGCCGGAGCGGCGCGGAGCTGCGAGGGCCGAACGACGCTGCTTGCAGCTTTAATTTTATATGTTCCTGCTCAGACACACCTGATTGTAGCCATCATCATGTTCGGGTAAACCGACAGGAATGGTAAATGGCCTGTATTTGATATAGCGCCATCTAGAGTCCTGGAACCCCTCAAGGTGCTTTACAAAACAATGAGTGATTCACCCATTCACACACACATTCACACACTGGTGGTGATGAGCTACGATGTAGCCAAAGCTGCCCTGGGGCGCACTGACAGAGGCGAGGTTACTGATCACAGGTGCCCCAGGTCCCTCTGACCACCACCAGCAGGCAACATGGGTGTAGTGTCTTGCCCAAGGACACAACGACCTGCAACCATCCGATTACAAGGCGAGCACTTAACTCCTGTGCCGTTGTCGCCCACAGGACAGGGGGTGTGTCCGAATCCACGGGAAGGATGCTTGTAAGAGCGCATTTTGAGGTCGATGATGTCACAGCGCAGCGACGAGTACTGTCCGAATTCCAAGAATACTCATTCTCTCGTCCTCAAATGTGTCCTCGCTCCCCCTACATTTCGAGGACGGGTCTGTTGTATCCTCACAGAACAAGGCTATCCCAGCATGCTTTGCGCGCTGGCTGTGGATTTTCAACAAGAAGAGAAAATGGGGAGAGCTACGAAGTTTTAAACGTAAGTTTGTTAAAAACTAGCCGTAGAAACCTAAAAAGCTTAAAGCGGTTCTGTTTATAGACATTTGTTTGTATAATTGTTTTTTTAATTACATTTTAGGCAGAAATCAGCCAGAATGAGTTTGTATCACGGGTCCTGTGTGTGTGTGTGTGTGTGTGTGTGTGTGTGTGTGTGTGTGTGTGTGTGTGTGTGTGTGTGTGTGTGTGTGTGTGTGTGTGTGTGTGTGTGTGTGTGTGTGTGTGTGTGTGTGTGTGTGTGTGTAGCGAATTAAACTTGTCATTTGTTTTCAGGACAACGGAGCAAAGAAGCGTTTTTATTAAGCTTAGAGGTGAAGAGTGAAGCTGTTTACACACACAACCACAGTAGTTCCTCTGTGAAAAGCAGGTTTACATTCAGGGATTTACACAGCTGACACGTTTTAATGAAGTAAAAATTGTTTGTGTGAAGAATATAATTTTTATCTTTTCATGTGGATAAATGTAAAAATGTGTTTATTGCCTTTTTGTCACCCGTGGTCTCTGATTTTCTCTGTAGGACTGCAGGTGTCCAGGGTCAGGAGAGGCTTTACCTGGTGGTCCTCCTGGGAGAGAGGCCTTCTACTGTCATCATGTTAATGTTATTTAGCTGTTTGATATTTGAACACGTTTATTAAAACAAATACTAACTGATAACTCTTTCTGGTCATTGATTTTATCACCAGTTTTATTATTACAGATGTTTTTGAACATGTTACATGGACAGAAAATGAAAAGATGGTAAGGAGACAAGATTATTTATAATACGTTACACTTATTTACAGATCAAAACCAGTATGGACCAGTTATGTACGGTTAAAGCAGGATTAGCCTGACTGACTCTTCCTGGATCATTTATTTAAACTGAGTGAGCAGGAAGTCTTTAACAGTGCAGCTGGATCTGCTGCAGGAGGATCCAGACGTGGATGGAGGGCTGGAGCAGACCCGTGGCTGGACGTTTCTGGTCAGAGGAACATCATACAGGACGGTCTGCAGAGAGAGCTTTGGGACGCTTCCTCTCACTGTCCAGTCCATCGTCCATCTACAGGGACTGCTGGGCTGGCTCAGACGACAGCTGTTACATCTCTAAGATGTATTCAGAAATATGAAATGAGGAGATGGTTTATGGATCCACTGGTATAACAATTATGACTCTTCAGCAAATAAAACCACAGTGTTGTTTTTAATAGAGGTTCCTACATAAATGACTTGCCTGTTAACACTAGTGGTGGTTTGCTGGTCCCTCCTGCAGGACAGAGCACCGCTGACCTCCACACACATCTTCCTCAGACTCATCCTCCAGACCCACAACTTCACCAGCACAGAGGCAGATGTGCAGCACAGTGCATGCTGACCTGTAATAGATTAAAAAGAGGTTTTTATAGAAAAATGTAAAACAAACCAATAACCTGCAGTACACTGATTCTGTTCAGTTTAAAGAAAAGCAGCAGGGAATATTTAAATAAAAACTACAGAGAATTTACATTTTTAAGACATATCTAATCATTATTAGGCTTAACTTGAATAAACAAATGCTTATTGAAAACACTTCAATGCTATTTTATTAAAAAGCCTGTTTTTTAAAGCATTTTACCCCCATTTGATGCAAAATAAGAAATTCTAAGGTCCAATTAACATTAGAAAACGTCCTACTGCATTCAACATTTATAATGCACTTGGTTTATATTAATTACCTACACGTTAATACTCTGTAGTAATGTGTTGTGGGTTTAACAAGTTCATTCTGTAGCTTAAAACATACATGAAACCATAAAGTTATCATGTAAGTCCTGAAAGCTTCTAGAATAAACAAAGTTACTTTACCTGAAAACGGTTGTGAACAAACGCTGCTGATGGACGTGAAGCTGCTCTAGCTCCTTAATATTCCTGCTCAATTTTCGCTAGCTTTAGCATTTTTCCTTTGCGTGTAGCTGCCGCCACGGCTGTGACGGGACCTATGGGCCACCGTAGAGGTGAAGGCTAGACTGCCTGAATTCAGAGCCGCTGGGTTCTGGTCTTAGCGGTCTAGCAAGGGCCCGGCCTTGCTAGACCGGCAAGGACCCGTACTCATAAGCATACTACCCGTGGATTCGGACGATTCGGACACACCATAATCTGGCACATGCTAACACATCCCTGCTAACAGGAGAAAACATTCTGGTGTAGCATAAGGTTGAATGCTACGCTAATCACTTAGCTCCCATGCACACAAGATAAATCCCTTTTCGTTCCTCTTCCTTCTCTTCCACAGTCAGCTTGAAGTTTACAGACTGACATTAATTCAATGCAGGTTGTGTTATCCTTCAAGCTAGGTTGGTGTGCTAAGCTAACTGTGCTTCACCCGCAGTGCATGCTGGGAACTGGGGCATATTCCCTCCTATTAATACGCAACTCTATTGGCCAATGTTCTAGGCTCTCGTAAATGATTCATTTTGCTGTAGAGACAGGAGAAGAAACTCAGGGGAAATGTAGAGTGTAAGTTAAAGATTACCAACATTTCTGTGTTTTCTAACACCGGCAAAACATTTTCTTTCATTGTTTCACTTTTTCAGACCGTCCTCTGGGAATTCTAAAAATGGTTGTGGGTGAAAATCACAAAGCCATGTAAACAATCACATAAATAATCTCTTTCATCCTTCTGAGGATGAACTGTAGCAAGAGTGTCCAGATAAATACCAAGGATTCCAGTTATGCGTGAAGAAAGTGTCTAAACGTGAGTAGCTTTGCATCATGCAAGTAACGATTCTGCTTAGATGCACATTAAATATTACTAAACTGCACATTTTGTGTCATTTTATGGTGTTATCTTGATTTTTAGCAGAAAACAAATGAGTTTATCAAACACTGGTTAGGTTCTTATCACAGTAAAACCACCTTGAGTCACAATGATGTCATAACCATTTAGACCAACTGGACTCAAAACGGTAAAGAAGGCCCAGATTAATTCATCAGGGCTGAGGGTACAATGGAGCGTGGTTAGATCAACCTACAGAGCAAAATCTTTTGCTACTGTTTGTCTACGTTTCTAATCTACTTCCCTTCACTCCGAGGACAGAACATCTTTACATAATAATATCTAATGATAATTTATAATTAGGCCAATCTTTTAGTGCTCTAATCCAAAAGCGAATGGGTTGTTGATGAACAGCCAAAGAAGATTTCATTAAAACTGTATGGTTGTAAATCTAAATCATCTTGTCTTTTAGGGTGTGATCATGAATTAAAGCCTTTTTTGTTGATTTCTAACGATCTACCCTACAGACACGACCCTCTTTTGCTGATAGGTGACTCTGTTCAGGCTTCATTAAGACAACCTGATGACATTAGCCTTTGAAAGCAAAGCTGAACACAATCCATCACCATCTGCATCATTATTGTTCTCCATCCAATTGTAAAACCATTCAGAATGCGCTTGTTTTCTGTGTTTTCGTTGTTTGAATCACAAACGCTTTTCAAAGTCAGTGAAAAATAACAAAAAACTTGGCATTAATTAAGAAAATCTGTCTCCCCTGCTTGTAATAACTTTTTAACTGGTTACAGACGATGCACTCAGTGGATTCTTAGTGCTGTGGGTGAAAAACGCTGGCTAATTTGTTCACTGCTCATCAGTGGAATAACTGGGCCAAGTGTCTTAATTAATATACTAACTGATACTTCTGCAGGTTATTTTCTATGCTTATAATAAATCTTAAGTAAGGTAGCTTTTTGGCAGGGCCTCTAGCTTGTTGAACTTAGTTTGGGACCTGAGGGGAGGCAGTTAGCTCGTGCTGCGATCCGATTCATTTGTCATGTTGTCAGAGCCAAGTTTGCCCATCATTCTGCTTTATTTCCGGGTGAAAGAGTCACAATCAGGAAGCCGTTCACTCGTTAGCCAAAAGGATGGCGAGAGCTGCACGTGGCGGACCAGAACCAGAGCTGTGATCTGATGAGTGATGGACAGGCAGAAGCAATCGAAGCTTATGTGAGGAGTATGAATGCGCAATGAGGTCTACTCATTCATCAAAAACCTAAAGAGCAGATTCACTGAGAAATAATTTTTTACTTATTATTTTTGAAAATGATCGGTCACTCTGAGTTTTTTATGCAGGCTGAACATGAAAATAATTTCCTACATCTCCTGCGTTAGCCTCTGAGAGAAAATGGAAACTATTTGAAAATCCTGACAGCTCTACGACACTGTTACTGAACATTCAGAGAGTCACCCATCTTGGCTCGTGACGGGGAAGGCTGTTGTTGGATTAGCATCCAGGAAACGGCAGAGAACCTCTCGGCCTAGTCGAAGCTAACAGTTAGCATTAGCAAGCAGCTCTACCACACAGCAAAAGTCCTCAGATTTGTGTTATTTGTGGAGATAAAACATCAACGTTGCAGAGCAAACTGAGTCCGAGGTAGTGTCACGTTGAGGCGTCAGATAAGAGTCCGAAGCTACTTTCTCCTCCGGCTGACTCACTTCCTGAAACAGGCGCAACAGAGCTTGTTTACCACGTAAACGGCATTCATTCCTACAAGAGACTACTTCAGATGTATTAACACGAGTATAGTTAACTTTTGAACAATTCATAGATTTATGACAGAAAATTAATTTTCTCCACAAGAGTGAAGGTTCTGTGATGCTTGATCTCAAATGTAGATAATGAACAAAACCCAGTAGACTCTGGCTTTGAGTCCTAACTTTATATACATACATAATGATTTGTTAGTCCTATTTAATTACAACTATTCCATATCCGCCTCTGGGATTTACAGTAAAAACTGGAAAAGGAAGCAGCAGAAATCTGTTCTCTCATATATTTTCTTTAGGTTTTTTTGCCCTTCGCAGCTAAACTTCTGTTTTTGCCTTTTTTCTCTTTGCATCGAACAGATCTACCTACGGTTTCTGGACTACGAGATGGCTAATTCCAACGAATGCAAACGCAATTTTGTAGCAGTGTATGACGGTGGCAGGTAGGAGTTTTTGTGTGTCTTTCCTTTAATTATTTCAGCCCCAAAAATCTAGTTTTAGCTACTTTACAGTTAAACTTTGTGTTTTTTATGATGCAACATGAATGAAAAAGTGTTTTTATTAGTGTTGTGAATGAAATACCTAGAAAGTTGTAATGGGTATCACCTCAGACCCGGAAATTCAGCCAGAACACAGCAGTAAAACGTTAAAGAAGGTTTATTTAAAATGTGGGAGAATCTTCTTCTTTTGATGCTATACATCTTTGCCTGCCCTCCCCCTGCCACACCTGGTGTGGAGTGCGGTGCCTTGGTCTGCCTGAATGTTCGTGGCTCCCGGGTCAGGGGGTTTAAGATTTTTGGTGTCTGCCTGATCAATCCCGTTGGCTGCCTGGTGGGATCTGAGTCCCTGGGATCTGCTAGGTCCCCGGCGGGGGTTGTCGCCCCTGGGTCCCGGGTCGCTGGGTCCCAGGCTCGGCCGGCTAGGGAGTGAGAGGCTGCGGGCGGGCCTGTGGGCTTGCCGCTGATATCTCCCGAGACTCTGCCGGCTGCTGGTTGTGGCCCCCCGGGGCAATCCTCTGCGCCTCTCAAGGGGGGCAGGGGCTTTTCTGGTTACAGTCTCCCTGGGGTTCCTGCGCTCTGGGGCAGCTCCTGGATCTCTGGGACTTGGAGCTCCTTCCATCTCCTACACATATTTCGGGGCAGATCTGTGGCCCCTCACACTGTCTATTGGACGCTCCTATAGAGAAACCTTACATAAGCAAGCGCGTGTACACACACAGGTGCTCACATGGTGCTCTCATAAGTATAGACTTGGGCACGTTCAACACATGTCTTAAGGCTGTGGTTGGCACTAAATGCACTGTGAGTTATTATCGTGTGATTGTTCAGTAAAACAATGTTGATTTTATATTTCTTCATCAAGCTGACACAGTGATAGCTTGCTCCTGTTGTATTGTTGTGTGTCCCTTTTCTGCAGGTCTAGAAGCAGACTCTTGTTCATTATTGTTTATTTTTGCCATGGGAGCTCCTCTTCGATCTGTGGATTCAACTCCTCTCCTCAAAACGACACAGACAATTAGTACAGCCCATAGAAGTTCAAGTATCCAAAAATCCAATGTCAGAGTGAGGTACAGGGAAGGTCATACACGAACAGGCAGAAGTCAGCAATACTTATCAGGGGGTTGAGCAGGGATCAGTAGTCAAAGTTCAGAGCCAAGGTCGGGGTCCAGATGACAGATGGGTGAGAGAATCCGTGAGGGGCAAGGAAGGCACAATCCATGGACAAAAAATGTGGTCAAAAGACAAAAGGCGTTGTTGAAACTATCGCTGGAGTCTCTACTGGCACTAGGCTGTCGATAATCTGGCAGGGAGACAATCTTCTTCTGCTTCATTGGATAAGGCAGGCTGGAGGCCTCGCGGCGTATTGCTGCCACAGCAACATTATGCCCACAGCCAAACCTGGCTATATCCTGTCATAGACACCGACCGCTCACAGAAAACGTAACAACAGCTCCACCTTGCGCCACTCCACCACCTCCAGTAAAGTCCTCAGACTGAACACAGTCACCCCCAATGCGCCCAAAGCCCCAAATAAAGTCTGCCACTCCACTGCTTGTCCGCTGCACCTCAGAAGAACGTTCCCTATTGTCTCCAGATCTCCACACTCACACCTACCATTCGGGTGCCTATCAACTAGAACCCCCCACCCCCCATCCCCCAACACACACACACACACACAAACCGTAATGTCCTAGCTGTAGCCTGGTCATAACCACAGAGTCTCGCCTCCTACAGGAAATATCCCGCCCACGATCACCCACCCGTCTCTGTAAAGCAAAATAGGACCGCCCAGTGGTCCCCTCATCCCAGAAGGCCTGCCACAGCCTCATAGCCACCTGACCAATTGCAGAGCGACACTCCGGAGGCCCCAACTCCACCCTGAAATCCACAACCTGCCTCCCCAGTACGCTTTTAGCCACAGCATCCGCCCGTTCGTTACCCTCCACCCCCACATGCGTGAGAACCCAGACAAAACACACCTCGCAACCCTTAACACCCAACCGATGTAACGCCATGGAAGGGAGACAGAGCCTGAGCTTTGCTTAAAAGGAGGAGCCCACAGGTGAAGCAAGGAGACAATCAGGCAGGGCTCAGGTGAACTGGGTGAAGATGATTTACACCGCTTACAAACATGACAGGCATGGCAGAACAAGGTGGAATCATTACAGAAAGTATCCTCTCTAGGTAAAAGTTGTGACCGTAGTTTAAGATAAATAAAGACTTGAAACAATGTGAGAAAACATCCCAGAGCTGAAGCTAATTTTTACAGAGGAAAGGGATGATATTCCTCCTGAGTGTTGGTCCAGGACTGATCAAAACATCTCACAGATATGTAAGGTTAGAGAGATGACCTTGATTAAAACAAGCATATTGTTTTAGATATGGTTGTTAAATTGGCTCATTTCAATAAACTGCAGCTTTAGGGTGATATTTGGTGTCGTATTTATGCAAAAAAAATGCAAATATGGTCAAAGATTAGCTAAATATTTATTAAAAATAAAGATTCTGGATTCCTGCAAACCTTCACATGAAGCTAAATTTCAATTTAAAACTCATTTATAAGCTTTAGAACAAATTATAGTTAATATGTTTAAGTCTTCTGTGTCTAAACACGTTTTCACTTCCTTTATTGACATTTTTGCAAATATGTCTTAATATTTTATAAAACTGATTAGCTTATAAAATAATAATATGATTATTTAACAATAAAAATATGAACAATAAAATGTACACTCCCTACATGAGGTTTTTTGATTCTCCACTAGAGGGCAGAGAACAAGTATTGGCGTAGCTACAGCAGGTTTTTGGAAAGTACTAATCCTGTAAGAGAGGTAGACATCTTGGAAACTTAATATGCCCGTTTTGGCATTTCTAGGGTTAAATATTATGATTAAACCAATTATCTTCAATAAAAAAATGATCTCACTGTCTTGTTTTAGTTCGGTGGAAGACCTGAAGAGCAAGTTCTGCTCCACGGTGGCAAACGACATCATGCTGGTCTCCACTCTGGGAGTCGTCCGTATGTGGGCGGATGAGCTCAGCCGCAGAAGCCGCTTCCGAATCCTCTTCACCACCTACCAAGAACGTAAGATGAGAAACACGAATTTCAGGGCAACCTCCATCCACCGTACCGCACGGTTGTTGGTGACAAAGTGAAACCGGAAGTAGATTTTTAAAGAATGCTTTGAAAGCGTGACGACCCGTAGACAGATGTCAGTCGTGGGCAGTGTTGGGCAAGTTACTTCAAAACTGTAATGCATTATTTATTACTTGTTACCTTCATTTTAAAGTAATTCTTTACATTACAATATTACTGATTTTAAAATGTAAGGCATTACACTACTTTTGCATTACTCTTAAGTTACTTTCAACAAAACAACTTCAGTATGAGTTTGGTAATCTGATGCCTGGTGAACTCATGACACATCCGGTGGAAGGTGATGTGGTGTCTGAGCTAGGATTGCTGTTAAAAACAGTTCTTTAGAAGGATTGTTTATTAAATAAAAGCAACAACAATCTGTACTCTCAGCATGCTGCCATCTTAGATTAACTGAGCAGGGAGTGAGGTGGTGGGGGCTCCAAGCCTATATTTGCCTTGGTCCCCAAATGCCTTGATACGGCCCTGGATGTGGGACTGACTTCTGGGGTGATCTGATTCTATCACGTGTATAAATATTAAATGCTTATATATTATTGCTTTTCACTGGTAAAAATGAGTAATGGGGATAAATCTACCTACTTTTTTTTCTTTTCAAGCACTTTGTTTTGTTTTCTTGATTTTATTTGAATCATTTCCGGCCCTTTCTCTCTCTAACCTTCCTGCATGCTGCAGGTTTTCTCCGTCTTCCAGAAAACCCGTTTCCTAGATTTCCTACTTTCTAACTAATCAGCCAAAAGGATCTTCACATGTGCGGCGCTCCAGCAGCAATGAGTTGAAATCACCGGAGCCCAGATTAACTCAGCTGAGGCAAAGCACGTCAGAAAAGTACAGAATACCAGAGAATATGCGCTGATATGAACAATCGCAAGTGAATTATTTTGTTGTAGTGGAGCGATTTTGTGAATGTTACAGCGGCCGCGTGCAGGATGCAGTTGGAGTATTTGAGCCGGTACTGCGGCGTCCTCTCTGCCCGCAAAGCTGAGTCCATAAATGATGTAACATATGCAGATACTGGAACTTTTTTCGGGTTTCCCGCAATTTGAATTTTTAAGAAACGCAGCTCGATTCTGGGTTTAAAAATGCATTGTAATTACCGCGTTACTGACAATTGTGCCGAGTAAATAATACCATTTTCCTTCCCTGTAATGCCTTACATTACCACATTACAGCAAAAAGCAATGCATTACAGTAATTAATTACTTTTGTACCGCGTTACTCCCAACACTGGTCGTGGGGCAGGGTCAATGGTTGTCTTTCAAATAGTCTCAACAAGACGTGACGTACTCACCCCTACAGGTGTCAGTCAATGGGTTAGTCCTCCACACACTGTCGGAGAAGACGCAAATACATCCTTTTTCTAAATAAAGAAATTAAGTACCTCCATCTGCTCTAAGAAAAGGCTGAGTCTAAATAGTCCAAAGTTGATGCCAAAGACATGTCAAACTAGCCATCGCTATCTTAGTTTCGCTCAGTCGCAGTAACATCCCGCCCACCAAGCCAGTCTCACAATACTGGTCTGGGCTGCTGATCAGAGCAAAATCATTTTACTTCTGCAAATGTCTGTCTAGATTACTAGGCTAAGTTATTCCCCACTTTGTCACGATCCACAGTTAGAAGTTCCCTGTTTTGTAGAAAATGTCTCTAAAACATGGCTGGAAGCAGAAATGAGAAATATTACAACAAAGAACCGCTTACAAATTTTATTTTTCTCACTCTGAACAACAACTGTTTTTCTGGAACATCCAAATCTAACAATCTAAAAGGATTCCCAAACAGAGAAAAGAGATAGAGAATACAACACACAGTTCATTTCAAACCAACAATCTGACGTATCAAAGTCCGATTGTTCCGACATTATGGCTTTCATCAGAGTTGGGCAACTTTTTGGAAGCATTAAATTAAAAAAGGCTTTCTAGGTTTCTCTTCTGTATGGAATTGACACCTCACAGTCGAGGCCTGTTGTGATTATGACTTTGTTTACTCAACTTTGTTGTTTTTGATTGAATATTTTTTCAGGTTTCTATGGTTGAAGATTCTCTCAAGGCCTTTTCTGCCTTGTTCCAGGATGTTTAAGCATACTGTAGTTAGCAATGAAGTTAAAAATGTGTTCTTTTGTTGAATTCACAGATACTGTAGTTAAGGAGTGTCTACTAATATATTCACTGTTTACATCCAGGATTGGGACACTTGAGGCTCATTTTAAAAACTTCTTCTAAAAAGTTTAGTTTGTGTTTTCAGTCGCTTCTATCTGCTTTTCTTTCATTTATTATATTTCCTTTCATTTTTGATGACGGCTACAGGTACCGGTCCACTGGTCTTTGTAAAAATAACATTTGTTTTTTTTTTAATTACATTTTATGTAATGCTCTTTATTGCATTTTGACATGCACACCAAGAAAAGTCTCCTGCAAAATCACTTTGTGTTGGAAAAAGGAAGTAAAGGAGACATGTGATTACTTTTTTTCTTAAGTTCTAATAATCTATGGTCGATACCAAACATATTCATGAAGTTTCCTATGCGTAAGCCTCGGTTTTGGAAAGTCAAATGGTCAAACAGGAAGCGCCGCGTCGCTGCACGCTTCTTTGAAAGTCGCACAATAGTCACAACATCACGCAGGACGTGAGAACAGGATCAGACTCGCCGTCGTGTTTTGTGAGACTTTAATTCATTAAAAATGAACGTACGCTACTTATTAGAATATTTTAAGATCAGTGGTACTTTAAAGTAATCTATACTGTGGTTGGGTTTGTGCCGTAAAACCGTACTCCAATATGTTGTAAACAGCCTCCCCTGCGCAACAATGCTTGAAATAGAGCTGGTGCCTGTCTTCCACGCCTCAGCGCGGCGCTTCTGGGACACGGTGCTGCACTCCCCATGTAGCCACTCTCAGTAACTATAATGGCTTCTTTTGAAAATGATGGTGCATTACGACGCAACGTGTCTGTCTGCAGTGTGCCTCAGGCTTAAATCCCTCTCACAAGAGGCAATTTCAGCAGTCTTCTTCTTGGCATTTTCAGTACCTTCCAGAATGAGCCGTTTCAGGGCTTTGTCACTTTAGGAAAACAAGCTGGCCACGCCCACCCATCACCTCTATCAGGCTGCCGTAAGCTGAGAAGCTCTGATATTTGGGAGGGTTGTGACATCACAAACGAGGACTTTTTTTCCACGTTTCAAGTGTTTGTAGAGGCAGTAAAGTAAGTAAGTAAAAGTTTATTTATAGAGCGCATTTCGCAGATATAAATCACAAAGCGCTGTACAACTTGAGTAAGATCAGGGCAAATACCTCTGACCAATAAAAACATCGTAAAAACAATAGCAGTGATAAAATAGTAAATAAAATCAGTAGTAAAAACAAAGTGAAGGTGTGAACCTGAACAAAGCCATCATTTGGAACATTTAGGGAGGGAACGCCTGGATGAAAAGGTGAGTTTTTAGATGATTTTTAAAGACCTCTACAGTGTTAGAAAGACGGAGATTTGAAGGGAGACTGTTCCAAAGTCTGGGTGCAATAGTCTGAAAGGCCCCGTCCCCTTTGGTTTTCAGTCTGGTTCGAGGAACAGCCAGGAGGTTTTCAGATGTGGATCTAAGGTTCCGAGAGGTGGTGTGTGGGGATAAAAGCTCAGATAGGTAGCTTGGAGCCTGGTTGTTAAGAGCTCTATAGGTCAGGACTAAAACTTTAAACTGTATTCTATATTCTACCGGGAGCCAGTGGAGGGACTGTAAAACTGGAGTGATGTGAGCTCGTCTGCTGGATTTGGTTCGGAGTCTGGCTGCTGCATTTTGGATGGCTTGAAGGTGTGAGAGGGAGGTTTTGCTGAGACCAGTAAAAAGAGCGTTACAGTAGTCTAAGCGTGATGACACAAAGGCATGGATTATTTTTTCCAGATCTGCAGTAGAAACCAGTTTACGGACTTTTGAAATGCTTCTCAGTTGAAAGAAACAAGAGCGGGAGATGGTTTTGACGTGTGAGTCTAAACTTAAAGCTGGATCAAAAATAACTCCCAGGTTTCTAATGTTGGCCTTGGCTGATGGGCAAAAAGAGGAAAATTCCTGCTCGATTTTTGGCTGAAGTTCCGGGGGTGCAGCGATCAGGGTCTCTGTCTTGTTAGCATTGAGGACAAGAAAGGGACAAGTAGGCAGTCTTTTCTTTATTGTACGTCTTTTAGATGGGACTGACATGGAGTTTTGGAGAAGTAGATGCATTTGTTAGAAACGTGTGACTAAAACACAACACACTGCATTGTAAATAAACAATCTAACCAGCTACAATCTACCAAAACAACTTGTTTGTGTGTTGCTGCAGTGGGATGAGCACTCTAATCAGTATAGGCAGCAGCAGTGGAGTTGTTTATGTTGTGAAGTCAGTGTCCCTTTCTGTAAGACCTTTTCACCAAGCGGAGCCAGGATGTGCTGTTGCCGAGGCAACGCCTCTGCCTAAGCCACTCAGTCAGACGTGAGCCTTTAGAGCAGCATCCGTCGCAGCTTAGTAGTTCCAGACCGGCATGGTAAGGCATCAGCTGGGTGCTCCTGACTCTTTACTCTCACTGGAAAAAGTTTGTGCTGCTTGTCACGATGCATACTGCAGGATGTGCACCCTACAGGGCAGCTTTAACAGTCATTACTCCTCGGCCGCCATCGCCCTGGAGCCGTTTTTATGTTCGATCCACGTGCAACCAGCACAGGGTCTCCTGTGTGGAGAGCACCTTTCCCACATCTAAATGTAGGCCAGTCTGAAAAACACAACCACTAAGAAATCAAAACTTACCTTTACCCAAGAACCAGTTATGTCTTTGGTGATAAATATGGCTGTGCGACATCTCGGCTGTCAGCATTGTTTCGCCTCATCTTGCAGCACGTCTCTGGGGCTGCAGATGGAAATGTGCTCGGGCTTCACTACACACATCACTTCTTGTTTCTCACAAAGCTTCTTTTTGCCACGCGCATAGAGGCTTTTGGAGACCAGCGCAGTATGCTAATGTCTGTTAGTGTGGGGATTTTCGCTCGGTTCTGATCAGATTATGCCATCTGCGTGCGCTTGTCATCTTGGCTGCTGTGCGATCAAGGAGATCAGGAAGTGTGGGGATAGATTGTGGTAGTTTACAGCAACTCCGGTGACTCGGCGTGTTTGCTCCTATTGTAGCCAAGGTGGGCACTTTGGTGATGTGTTTAGATTAAATTAGGTTCAAATTTATTTTTAAAAGGTTATCAACTCACCTTCTGTTACTGTTTGTACCTCTTGTTACAGATTTCAAATAGAAATATTTTAAAAGGGAGGCTGCTTTCACCTACTTTTGTGACTTTTTGAACTCTTCGAGCCAAAATCATGAAAAAAGCACGGATTAACTTTTGGATTGAAAAGAAAAAACTAAAATTCAAGCTCCACAGAGGTTGTTTTCATCAGCTGCTCATTTAGGAGTTAATTTATGCTTCCACCAGCAACTGTGGGCATTATCTTGCAGGCAAAAGGGCACATTTATTACAGTGTCTTGAAAATTAATTTTGCTGGAGATTAAAGTGGATTGCACAAGAATCGTGTTTGTTTTTGGAGTCTGAAGAGAAGGCGTGGGCTCCCTCTAGAGGCTGATAACTGAAACAACAGCTCTGTCACAGTATGGGTAAACAGGAGAGGTAGAAAAAGCATATTGGAGGAAGGGGGGGGGGTATAATACACATATAAAGACAGTTTGACTCAGAAGTTGATCACAAGGTTGAGCTCGGATAAGTTACACACAGGGATGTCGATGAGTCACTTTAATTTGGGGCGGTATTATTCACTTGAGATGAGAGCTGGAATAAAAACAGCCGTACATCACCGTGGTAACACTGTCAGAGAGGCCTCAGCACTGCCAAGCTCCTTCAGCATCAGTGATGGTGTTGTGTCTAAGCGGGGAGAAAAAAGAGATAAAGGGAGGCAATCAGAGACAGGGAAGGACGCGTCCGACGGCACACTCTCGAAGTACTTCTCATAACAGAGATTTGTATTTTGGGGAGATTATTATTGTTGCTAATTTATTGTAAATGGCCTGCATTTGTATAGCGCCTACAATCCCCCAAGATGCTTCACAACACAATCAGTCATTCACCCATTCACACACTCGTGATCATGAGCTACGATGTAGCCACAGCTGCCCTGGGGCGCACTGACAGAAGCGAGACTGCCGAACACTTGTCCACTGGTCCCTCCGTCCACCACCAGCAGGCAAGGTGGGTAAAGTGTCTAGCCCAAGGAGACAACAGCAGAATTCTCTGTCCAGAGCCGGGATCGAACCTGCAACCTTCCAATTACATTACACCCATGATTACACAAGGTTGTCTGGTTGTTACCGGATTTAAACTGTCCAATGTAGTCCTACATATAATTTTAGCACTGATTCAAAAGTGCCATTGAAACTGTGTGGCTTATTTATTTATTTATTTGATATGTTCGATTTTAGTCCAGTGGTCCATGCTGAGAGTGGTACACACCTTGTCACCAAACAACACAGTGACTACCTGGAGCCCTATGTGTAGGCCCACTGACTGATTACAAGATTGCAGACACCTGTAATGCTAATTAGTGGACACACCTTGAATTAACATGTTCCTTTGGTCACATTCTTGTCCAGGTCTGTTCCATAACGCTAGGATGATGTCGACGCCAAAACAACCAAAACAAAGTGGAGACTCACCTCTTACATCAGGAAGAATCCACACGTTTCGAGCGTTATCCGTTCTTTCATAATCCGTTGTCGAATTGTGATCGGCAGAAGCTTTTCCGGTTCGCGCCTCACCTTTTTACAGCAGCGGCCCAAAACGATCTCCTAACACATGGATTTTCTGCTTCCTGACCACGTGACGTGTGACGTACACGGATGAAGATCGGCTTTAGAGCTGGGATGTTTGTTCTCACGGTGCTCGTTCCGATGCCCAAACAGTAAAAAAAATGCAAATGACAACTTTAATCATCATTGGCAGTGAATGAGTTAAGGATGGTTGAAAAGAAATGTCTTACTTTCATTGGTTAAATTTCATAGAATTTTTATTTATTATTACTTTTGTCAGAATCAAGGTATTTCTGTGACCATGGGGTTTTCTTTCATTGACCGAAGGGTACCAACAGTTTTTTCCATCTCTGTAGGCTGAATCCGGTCCAATTTAACTTTCCTTCCAACGTGACTGAGACATTAAATCAGACATTTTTTACTTATGTAAATGTATTAAAGTATGCTTTTTCAAATGTACCTAAAAGTAAAGAAATTAAATTAACATTTAAATGTATGTTATTGCATACAATTTTTTGCGACACTAAAAGCCAATAGATGCATTTTTAAGACTGAATACAAGACACGTCCAGTGTTATCGCAAGATCCTGTTGTTACACAAGAATGAAGGTGGTAACAACTGCTGCCACCTAGCAGTTAGAGTTATGAACTGCACCTCAGAAAAGAAATACAGTAAATGTATTTGATTGTAAATTCTCAATAGAAAATCAACACACTGCTTTTAAAGATCAATTCAGTATAACTGAATAATGTTAGTAGTAGTTAGTAATAACATGAGATATTGTGATATTTCACCACATTCTTACATCCTTATAGTAACAAAGTACTTGTACTTGATTACATTCCATCACTGGTCGATACGATCTTTATTGTTGTTGGGTTTTTTTCTTTATTTTGTTTTAATTCTTGCTTTTTATTGTAGTTTTGTGTTTTTTAACTCTTGGGATTAGTCAGATTTCTTAGTGACTGTGATGTAAATGACGATGGACCAAGCATCACTGTTTTTTCTTTGTTGCAAAGTAAATAAAAAAACTTCCTTTAATGTTCTGCCGTGTTGCGCTTTTGGAGTAGAGCCTGATAAGGGTCTTGCATCATGGTAACTGCTAAGCATCAAAGAACCAATTACCGTTTAACATATTAGAAAAATGAATATTTGCACATAAGATAGCAAGGTGGTAATTATGTGAAGCAATAGGAGTCAACATCTGGGGGAGAATACTTTTTTTAATGGGCAAAATGATTAATAAAGATTCAAATCTTCTTCTCTATTTGCAAAAATAACATTTCATGCTCTGGTCCTTTCTAGAATTGACAGTTAAAAGAAATAAACTGGCCATTCTGCAGGATTACACATTAGGCTGATTGGTTGTCTAGCTGAAAGGCACCTTGGCTTTAATTTCTGTACGTCCGCTTGTACTTCCAATGGAACCACATTGATTTTGTAGCCTTGTCCTTCCCGGGGATGATGCTGCTGCACCTCATAACGGGGTGAATGATCTCTAAGTTGTGTCTTTAGAATGGTTTATGTCACATAGTGGGTCATGTTTTTCTTCTTCTTCCTCTTCCTCTTCCCATTAGTTGTCACACACACAGGTGTGTGTGCAAAATTTTGTTCTCCGCATTTGACCCATCCCCTGGGGGAGCGGTGAGCTGCAGACACAGCCGCACTCGGGAACCATTTGGTGGTTTAACCCCCCAATCCAACCCCTTAATGCTGAGTGTCAAGCAGGGAGGCATTGGGTCCCATTTTTTCTAGGTCTTTGGTATGACCCGACCAGGAATTGAACCCTGATCTCCCAGTCTCAGGGCGGACACTCTACCACTAGGCCACTGAGCTGCTTCGGTTGTTCAGTTTAGAGATGTTTCTATTTCAGGCAATCAAGTTTGTTACATTCTTTTTGCGCCAATGTATACCTTTTGCACATCCAGGCACAACCCACAACCTCCCCATGATCCTTCAGATCCTCAGGTTTCCTCTGCAAATGTTTGAAGATGTGGTTGAAGATGAAAAATTCATGAAGAACAGATGGGTTTGCAGAGAACCCGTCTGATCTGAGTAATGCCAGTCCAAATTTATTTTCTCAAATCCTGACACACTGTAGCCTCTCCTCAGCTGCACCTCAAACATCGGTTTATGCAGAAGCAAATTCGTTAAATCTGGTCAAGTCACAAAATGAAGTTTTCTTTTAAAAAAATTTCATTAAGAAAAATATTTCTGTTCTATTTTAACTCTGCTCTCTCTCCTTTTAGCCCCATGTGATGCCGATGCCTTCTTTTGTCACAGTAACATGTGCATAAACTACACGCTGGTGTGTAACGGCATGCAGAACTGTGTCTACCCCTGGGATGAAAACCAGTGTAAAGGTGAGTTACTCAGCTTTAGTGTTTGTGGTATCGAAATACTGAAACTTAGAATTTCCCAACTAGACAGGGTTCAAATTATGGGAGAGCTACAGGGAGCCCCAAAAGCTATCCAGTAATATATGAGTAACCAATAGGAGGAGTTGGCAGAAAGTCATGCCATCTCTGGTTTAGAGGTCTTCATACCATCTATGATATTGCAGCTGTTTTTTTTTTCTTCTTCTTTTGGTAATCTCAAAAGGACCCAGCTGCTGATCTCTTCTACTGTTGCCATGTTTTGTTTGTAGCCTACATATCTGGTACTCTATCCATCCTGAGTTCTGTACTGTTTTCTGTAGATTTTATTAATTTATCCCTACAATCTGGCTCTGTACCCTCTGTTTTCAAACATGCAGTTGTTGAACCTATCCTTAAAAAAACAAGTTTGGACTCATCTCAGCCTAAAAATTACAGACCCATTTCTAAATGACCCTTTATCTCTAAAATGTTGGAAAAGGATGTGGCAGATCAACTGATTACTTTTCTGGAACTACACAACAGTTTTGATAAATTCCAGTCTGGTTTTCATAAAAAGCATTCAACAGAAACAGCTTTGCTTAAAGTTTCCGATGATCATGATGGCTGCAGAAAACGGGGAGTTCACAGTGTTAGTATTGTTAGATCTCGCTGCAGCTTTTGACACTGTTGATCACAGCACCTTAATTAACAGACTTGGTGACTCAGTGGGGATCTCTGGAACTGTTCTAGACTGGTTTAGATTGTACCTTTCTAACAGAAGTTGCAGTGTCTGTATAAACCAAATCATGTCAGTTTTAGATCTGATCTGTGGCGTACCTCAAGGCTCTGTTTTGGGTCCACTCCTGTTTCCGCTGTACTTACACCCTCTTGGACAGATACCTGAATCTTTTCATAATGTCTCTTATCACCTATATGCAGATGATATTCAGTTGTACTGCTCCTTTAAGGATTCTGAGTTCTACAAACTGTTTGAATTACTAGAGTGTCTATCAGCTATCACCAGCTGGCTAGAAGATAATGTCCTTCAAACTCTGAAAAGAGTGAATGTCTGATCATTGCCCCTGAGAGCATGGCTCCCCTGATTAGTCTAAAATTGGGTCATTTATCCTCTGCCGTCAAGAAAACCTTAAGGAATTTGGGTGTTGTTTTTGACCAATCAATGTCTCTTGAAGGTCACTGAAAAACGTCGGTCCGAAACTGTTTTTATCATTTAAGAAATATCTCCAAACTGCAAAGGTTGGTGTCAAAACATGAACTTGAAAGGGTTCTCCATGCCTTTATCTCCTCCCGTCTAGATTGCTGTAACACACTTTTCACAAGTTTTAACAAAGAAACCCTTGACCGCCTTCAGTTGGTCCAGAACTCTGCAGCGAGGCTCCTAACTGGAGCAAACAGAAGAGCACACATCACTCCTATTCTGATGTCTCTGCACTGGTTACCCGTTAACTTTAGAGTTCATTTTAGAATCCTGACTAGAACTTTCAAAGCTCTACATGGTCAAGCTCCTCCCTATATTACTGAACTGTTAAAGCCTTATGCTCCAACCCGAGCCCTCAGGTCCACCCACCAGAACCTTCTAGAAGTTCCAAAGACCAGATCTAAAAGTCGAGGTGATCGCTCCTTCCAGACTGTTGCACCCCGTCTCTGGAATGCTCTTCCTTTATCCTTATGCAGCGTTGAAAGTCTGGACACTTAAAAACAGCTAAAGACCCTTTTATTTAAAGCTGCTTTTACCTAAACCTTTTATTTTCTTATTTTTAACTGAAATTTGTAATCATCTTTCATTTGTTTATGAAATGTTATAATTTTATGACTTTATTTTTTCTGATGTTAATCTATTTCTGTTTTGAGATCTTTATGATTTTATGACTTTGTTTTATTTTGTTTTGATCTATGTGAAGTACTTTGTGATTCTATGTCTGTGATGAGTGCTTTATAAATAAAATGTACTTACTAAATTTACTTACCCAGTGAAATCTTCCAGTACTACAGGCAGTACAGCACAAAGTATGTGAACAAGACGCACGCCTGCTGCCATGTGAGGTTAAAAAGCAGGCATATTCCCAACCTACAAAAAGGTGTTTAAAATGGTGCATGGGTTAGAGTAGTGTGTATGCACCTACCAGCTCACCTGGACTGTTTGACTCTACGTGCTCTTTTATTCTGCACATTGTAATACATAAGTCATGAATCATCAATCACAAATATTACCCACAAACCCATCTTCTCCTGTCATGTTTTGTGACCAACCCATTCTATAGGGTAGCTGAACTTTGTAAGAAATCTCCTCATCTGTTACTCTGTCTTCTTGCATTTTCTGCTCTGGTGATGCACAAGGCCCACATTTGTTCTCATTAGCAGCAAAATGTCAGGTTTTATTCTCTTCCTCTTTACACATGTAAACGTAACCATTAACTGTCGCCGGAGCCCGGTGCACTGAGCTGAGTTCATCCAGCATTTAAATGTCACAGATCGGCCTACAGATTAGTATTCTTTGCACTCCATTTGTCTCTTTGTTGATTCCTCTTGTGATAGCCAGGCCGTAGCTGTGATCTGACCTTTGTGTCCAACTGTTGGAGTGCACGTGAAAGCCTGTGGCTTTATCTGACGCTGCTCCATTTGTCATGAGCTGTTCTCACTCAGAAGCGTCGGTCATTCTTTACTGGAAAGGAATCTCTGACCATTTCTAAACTGAATACAACTCACACATCCGAGGATTTGTTTTACCTAATGAACAAAGTTTCATCTAGTTAGCAGCCAGTGCTTTTTCCAGCTAAGAGACAACACCACTAGTAGTTTTATCTGAGTCATCCACATGTTTTACATCTAGAAACCCAGGAAACCTGACCACAGAAGAAAGCGTTGCCATTGTTCTTGGAGCCAACAGAGCTCATGATGATGGCAAAGAAGGACGCAGAACATAAAAGGAACACAATACGTCATTAGAAATGTCTCTCACTCATTTTAAGTTATTATAACATATTTGGAAAATAAATAAGCTTAAATTTTTCTTTCATGCCTCTTAACAATGTTCTAACATGATATAGCTATAAATATACCGCCAATAACGCCAACTGTTGGACCATCCACTTGTCAGTCTCGCTGAACCGCCACACTTCCCCGGGTCCTCCATTTATTACGCACTCGCGTATTTAACAACTGAGCTATTGGTGTGAGAGGTTCCCTGCTCAGTAATGTTTATGTATTTAGCGGACGCTTTCGTCCAGAGCAACATACAGATTGTCCTTGAGGCTAACAAACATTATTCAGTCAATCGTAGGTGGCAGTGAGGCAGCATAATCAATCACAGAGAACATGGAGAGTGCAGCAGAGAGGGGGACGGGTGCAGGGAGGGTGCTAGTTCAGAAAATGATCTCTGAAGAGCTGGGTCTTCAGGAGTTTCATGAAAATCGACCATGAAGCCCCTATTCTAGTAGTGCTTGTAGGTCATTCCACATCTGTGGAATGGCAAATAAAAAGAGTCTGGATTGTCCTGAGTGTGGTGTAGGCGCTGCTAGCCGGTGATCCTTCGATGACCGGAGCGGCTGGGCCGTGACGTAAGCCTTTGCAAGGGGATTCAGGTGTTTGGGAGCTAGAGGAGAAACGACTGCTACCGCTTCAACTTTAGGACAAAAAAGGTCAGACAGGAGGGTTGCGGGTGCGCTCTGGTGTTCGAATAGACACAATAGCATTCTATGTGTACGCGTCCCAGTGCAGGAGCATCAGACGAGCAGGGGAAGAGCTCTTATGATCATCCGTTAACTGAATATGGGAGGGCCGGGAACGCCCGTGTCTGCTGTTTACTTGAAAACAGATCGATATTCTTTTTCTGTAATTTCAGAAATTTCGACGAATTAATGACCGGAAAAACTACCGTATGTGTGTGTGTAAAAGGAAAATGGGATTAATAAACATTTGCCTCATGTCTTTCTGCACAGAGAAAACCAACACCAAATTCCTGGACAACCTCAACTCCACAAATGGGGCTATCATTGGAGTAACTTGCTGCATCGTCTTCATCCTCCTCATCGTCTCAGTGATTGTTCAGATAAAGCAACCGCGTAAGAAGTACATCCTACGACGTGAGGACTTCGACCCCACCATGTTTCAGGAGGTCTTTGAGCCCCCTCACTATGAGCTGTGTACGTTGCGGAGTGCCGCCACGCCCACGGCGGCCTCTGCGGATTTAGTCGACTTGGCAGAAGACTTTGGGAACTACCATGCCCTTCGCCGGGCCTCCTCCCGCTGCATCCACGATCACCACTGTGGCTCCACCACTAACCCTGGCTCTGCACACATATCCCAGCTGTCTCTCAGCGGACGTGGCAGCCGTAGTAACCTGAGCGCTCGTGACACAGGGGCCGCCACTCTGCTTGCGGACCTCCCACAGCCGCCCATGTCCGTGCGCCCCCTGCTGCCGAATGCAGGGAACCGCAGGAGCATCTTAGTCATGAAGCACAGCTACTCACAAGAGGCAGCGGACAATGGATGCGACCTAGACGATGACCTGGAAGACGTTCCTACCACCAGCCACCGACTGTCACGGCACGAAAAGGCGGTACAGCGGTCAGTATCCATAGATTTCTGATGTGGGAGCAGCAGCAGTTCTATATCTAACCATGAAAACATTATTTTTTTATTTTGTTGTCTTCTTTATTCATGATTTTTTTTCTTCCTCTCATTATATATTTACCTATAAGTATAACCTTCATTTCTGAGTTAACCTTTGTTGTTTCCACGTGTTCCATCATTGCAAATCTTAGGCAAAAATAACATAGATAATTCTGTTAATTCCTTCTTGCATGATCATTTTTGTTAAGACAGCCCAGATAAGTTCCTTTAAGTGAACATTTATTTTTATATTGACTTTATTTAAATTCTCCTGAGATTTGAAGTTTGTCAGCAATCTTTACAGAGTTGCAAACCTCTTGTTTTTTGTCTGTAACAACATTTTACATTACTCACACAAGGGCTTGAATTGGTGTCTGATTTAAAAGATTATTAGTGACAAGATTGCAAATTATAAAATATGCATTTATAATTAACATATTTATTCATATATATAATTCATAAGGTAATTACAGCATAAACCAGATTTTTAACTCATTCACTGGAAGCCGTTTCCTGATCGCTAACGGCCTTCGCTGCCAGCGTTTCTCACCGTTTTTACTGTTTTTTTTAAGAGTCACAGAACGTTGCGCGCTAGCATGATGTCGATGCCAAAACAACCTAAACAAAGAGGAGACTCACCTCTTACATCAGGAAGAAGCCGTGTGTTTCGAGCGTTATCCGTTCTTTCATAATTTGTTGTCGAATTGTGATCGGCAAACGCTTTTCCGGTTCGCGCCTCACTTTTTTTACAGGAACGGCCCAAAACGATCTCCAAACACATGGATGGTCTGCTTCCTGATCATGTGATCTGTGACGTATGCGGATGAAGATCGGCTTCAGGGCTGAGATGTTTGTTCTCTCAGCGCGGGGGCTCGTTCCAATGCTCAAACAGTAAAAAAAATGCAAATGACGACTTTAGTCGTCATTGGCAGTGAATGAGTTAATGACAAAAACAAGTATTTTATAGTGGATTTGCACCTTGACAACTTGAAAGCAACCTTATATGTTTACAAAAATACATTAGGAATGTGTCAGAGCAGTTTTTACATGACATACGAATTTTTTGCATGCATTTTGTATGAGCTCTTCAAAGTATCGATGTACCGCAAATCTGCATGCAAGGCTCTTAAAAGCCGTGGAACATTTGATGAAGTTTCTTGTATTTTATGTGACACGTCATGCAATCTGACCTCTATGCAAAGGAAAGTTTGATACTAAATGAAAGAGCCGTAACATTTCAGGTTCTGCCTCATTGGCTCTTTGAGCAAACATGAATCAGAGTACAACACAACTAGGGTCTAGGAGACAATCTCAAGGTAAGCCTGCTTATCTAACATCAACATCTTTAAATGTTGTCGTATAGTCGTTGTTTGCTCCGTGAGTATTTGCTTTCATGTAATTAAGTTTCTTTGACTTTTGCACGGCTTATGTTTCATTTATTTGTACTTTTATTTCTTTGCTTTGTCAATGTTCATTTTCACCAAGATGGTCTCCTGGCTTGCAGCCATCTTTCCTTCTCAGTGAGTTTGGTTGAAGTCTTTGTGGTGCTCAAGTTCACTGTGTCCTCTTCTTTAGATGGCATACACTTTACACCATGTTACAGATTAGCAAGGAATTTTAAATTGTTTTAGCAGTAATTAATATTGGTCAACATGTTTTACCTATTCCCATTTCTCCCCATAGAACTGCAGCTTATTTGATACACAGTCACCTCAAATTTTCAGTAAATGAAAAGGAGAAAAGTAAATTAGATAAACCATCTATTAATGCATTTTGCATATAGTAACAATAGACATTGTTGGTTCACAAAATATTTTGCTTTTAGTTCATTTTGATTTGTGAATAAATTAATATTTAGTTAAGGAGTTAATTTGATGGAAAACCTTGCGAGATAAAACACAACTTCAAAATAAACATAATGGAGGAGGATTGTGCATCTCGCTTCCGTCACCTGACTTTCTGATTGGCTACTTATATTAAACTGGCAGAATGACCATGGTCCCCGGAAATCAGGCCAAGACAATCCAATAAGTTTGAATGCCTGGATTTATAACTGGAATGAGTCCAACAGAATGCTTCTAACTAGGGATGCACCGATACTTCTTTTTTCCAAACCGATACGATACCGATACTTGGATCTGAGTACTCGCCGATGCCGATTACCGATACTGACACCACACAAAAAAATGCAATGATTTGGAATACAGATTTTATTTTCTTCTCTGCTTTCAACAGGAAAAGACTGCGAGGTAGCTAAAAAGTAAAATATATGAATGGAAATCATCACAAAACTAAAATATTAAGTGAACAGAAATGACAAGTTACAGTGAAGCCATTTTCAAGCAACTGCATTGGTATCGGTTCCTGGTATCAGTTAACTTTTACAGATACTGGTATTGGTATTGGTGTCTGCATCGATACCGATACCAGTATCGGTATCGATGCATCCCTACTTCTAACACATCACAGAGGATTATCTGAAAAAATTATCTTAAGAGTTGTTATGGTAATCTCGTGATTACCCTGTCATGAACTGATCTTAGTTTGCACAAAAAAATTATGTACCTTTGATAATGCACAGATGACATTTGTGCTAAGCACAAACACACACTATTGGAGTCTTGTACATACACCAGCACGGTGTTTGAGAAATAATCCGGTCGGAAAATTGTCCATTTCTTCTACAGATTGGGTCGAAATTTGCTTTGAAGTTCCACAAAACTCAATCATATTAAGCCCAGTTCACAAGACAGGATAATTATGTAGTTACACTGATGGTTCTAAAGATAATCTTATCAGATAATCCTACAGTGTGTGGTGTTGCAAGCACTCTGCTTGGAAGAACGTCAAGACTGTGTTGATCATTGACCCAGGCTTTGAAACATGTTGGATTGTCTTGGTCTGATTTTCGGGGACAAACAAATGTTCTGCCTGTTGAAAGTGAAGTCCAGCCAATCAGGAAGCGAGGTAACGGAAGTGGGCTTCATGTTCCTCCTCCTCCACCATGTTTATTTGCTTCAAAGTCATGTTTTTGTCTCGCGAGATTTCCCGTCTGACTGTGAAATGTTCATGTAAGACCAAAACTGGTATATTCGTGATTTTTTTATTATTTTTTTATTCATCACATGCTTTGAAAATCGGCAGACATTCTAAAAATTCCCCCGTGTAAATTTGGCTTCATGCCCCGGGATCTAGAGGTAGGATTCCCTCTTTGGCCACAAAAGGTTGGAAGCTAAACAAAATTATATTGACTATAAACATTTGATGAGTAATTTGGGTTTCATTGCTAAGAACACTAAAATTTTCAAATAGTTTTAGAGTTCCCTCAATTAATAAGAACTTAAAGATTTAGAAATAATTCAGTTTTAATCAGAAAAAAGATAATTAGTTTAAGTCAAAGCCCAAAATATCTGTGAGCTTTTTTCCAGATAAATCTGACATGAACTGGAGGGGTTTAGAGGTTAGTTAACGGAGACGAAACTATTTATGTTCCTATCATCATTAAAATTTTAACATGAAAGCACAGCGAGAATTTAGTTTATTTATTTGAACAAAATTGCACAGTTTAATTTGCACTCAACAAAGCGCACTATATTTCCTCCTCTCACCCTTACACCGAAAACTCCAGTAGATTTGCATGATATGTGTCAGTTTTGTTTTACGCTTGCATAAAACGTAAGTATAGAAGTGTTGCACGTGTGGGACATTTGTTGTGCAAGCGCTCCTCAAGAATGCTTTCATGTGGATGCTAAGATGCTGCGCGCAGAAGTATGAAGCATTTGACTTAATTACAAAGAGTCTCACTTGCAGCTCCATGTGTGGATTTAACAGAGCCTTCACAACAAATGCTACTCATCGTTTTGTGTTTCAATTGGAAAAAAAATTGCCGTCCTGATCAAAGCGTGTGTGTGTGTGTGTGCGCGCGCGCGCGTGTGTGTGTGTGTGTGTGTGTGTGTGTGTGTGTGTGTGTGTGTGTGTGTGTGTGTGTATGCTTATGTTCTGCATTGTGTTGCACTGTCTCCATCATGTAGACTTCTTGAGGATAGTGCGATCCTGGATCAGTTTGAACTAGCATCATTGACTTTGTGAAAAGGCGGAAAGGAGATTTACGCCAGCATGATGCTGATGCTGATGATGATGAAGGAACACTTTGATGACAGAGTTCTAATGTGTAAAGATGGACACAGAAGACTAGCTGAAAAAATGAGTTCTTTGTTTCTTACATGTTCTGTTTTATTGTTAAAGAACACAAATTAATAATTGTCTCCTTTTTCTCATGACACTCATTAGTTCATTTTTAGGCATGGTTTTTTTATGCTATAGCAACATGTTATGATTTGAAGAGCAAACTATTGAGTTTGCTGCTATTTGAATCTAATAATTCATTTTCGGTAAAATCTGGAATTAAACTAGTATTAACCAAGTTGAATTTAATGCTCTTGGCACAACAAACGGGCAGGGACGTTTGGCTTCTGCATGTTTCTTTAATAAAAATTAACGGGATTAGTTCCCATTTGGAAATGTGTTTTTCTGTAAAAATTACAAAAAGTTACCACGCTGCCTGTTAGTTTCCTGAAAGGCCTCACTTCAGAGAAAAATCTGTTAGTATTTATCAATAAATTCAATTCAATTCAATTTTATTTATATAGCGCCAAATCATGACAAGAGTCATCTCAAGGCACTTCACATAGTAAACATTCCAATCCAGGTCAGTTCATTAAGCCAATCAGAAAAAAAGTTTCCTATATAAGGAACCCAGCAAATTGCAAGGGAGTTTTCCTCTCCACTGTCGCTATATGCTTGCTTAGAATGAGGATTGTTGTAAAGTCACTATCTCACAATCCTCATTCTAAGCAAGCATATAGCGACAGTGGAGAGGAAAACTCCCTTTTAACAGGAAGAAACCTCCAGAGGATCCTGGCTCAGTATAAGCAGTCATCCTCCACAACTCACTGGGGATCGAGAAAACAGAGCACACACACACACACACACACACACACACACACACACACAGACAAAGACAAAGTAATGAGTCTATAGTTATATTGTGATTTCTTAGTAAATATTCTATTTGGTGAGAGATAAACTTTATTGTATTTATCCTAGTGGATCTATAATTAAACGGATAAACTAGTAGTAGCACATCCAACGTCAAGGAAAGCAAAAAGTTATCATCAGGAGAGGGACAATGTTTAAGGGGTTAGCAGCAGTGTGCTAGACGATGGCCCCCTCCATGAGGCCACCACAGCTCAGCAGAACATCATTGTAGCTTCTTCTGGGGAGGAAAACACTTAGAGAGAAAATAAAGTTAACAGCTGAAATTGCAGAAAATAATACAGTTAAAGAGCAGATTGTAGAAGAAAGTAGTAGAGTGTGGAAAGTGGTCAGTGTATCCTCCAGCAGTCTAAGCCTATAGCAGCATAACTACAGAGATAAATAAAGACTCCCGTACTTTTAGTAGTTGTTCCTATTCTGTCAAAAATATCTTTGGCTGTAGTTTCTTATAGTTTTCTACTAAAAAATAAGCCTGGCAAGCCATCCTGTATATGTGAATATATAATCTGGCCATGACCCATATGATCCATCATGGGGTGGAATCTATGGTTGTCTTTCAAACTGTCTCCACGTGCTATTGGATAACGAACAACGTCACGGCTATGAATGTCAGTCAACGGGGTGGTCCACCATACACCGTCGAAGAAGACACAAAAACGTCCTTTATCTAAATAAAGGACTTAAGTATCTTTATCTGCCCTTGACTCAAAGAAAAGCCCAAGTCTTAATAGTCCAAAGTTGATGCCAAAGCCGTTTCAATCAAGCCGACGCCGTCTTAGCTGTTTCGCTCAGTGGCATCATCCTGACCAGCAGACCAACTGTGATTGGCAAGACACAAGACTGTTTGGGTCTGCTCAGGCTTCAGTGGAGCGTGGGTAAGGGTTACGGCTACTGTCTGAATCAAGTCTCTAGTTGATGACAGTTTATTAATTCCAGCTTGTAAACGCAAATCCACTCCAGGAGAAAAGGCCGACAGAGCGTGAGTTTTCACTAAGCTGTGTTTGCAGACTATTTTGGATTCTTATTTACAACAGCACTTAAAAGTTACATTCAGTTCTTGAATTTCTTTTTCAGAATATGATATTAAAGTCTTTTTCCGGAGTATTTCTCCTATCCGATGGCACCATCTAGTGGCTGACAAGCATATCACACAAATAATCTCTGGATCTGTTTTGTTAAGATGGCAGCTTCACGTTTCTGTTTATAAATGTGCTTCTGTAGCCGACAAACAGAACTAAAACACGTTGTTTTACGAGTATTATTCTCATGTCATGTTGTGTTCTCATATATTTATATTTTAGAAACTTGTCCGTGAAAAATTCATCAACTCTGCATCAGCCGAGGTATTCCTTAAATTTGAAGCAGGTAAGTGGTAGTCTAACTCTATTGGTTAGTTCTGGTCAGCGCTCAGTTTCCTATAGAGCTCCGGACGTCACGTGACTCTCAGAGAGTAGACGCCATGTTGGCAGGCAACAAAGGTAAACAAAATGAACGGGATCAGCTTGGATTTTACTTCGTCTGAGTTTACTTCACACTTTAAAACCGAAGAAATCGTTTTATATAGTCAGAAATTAAATAGACTAAACATCTCCGACCCTTATCGTGCCCCTGGGATACTTTATAAAAACGCCAGAAGCTGTCAGAGCGGACCTGGCCAGGGAACACCTTGGGATTTCCCCGCAGGAGTTGGCCCAAGTGGCTGGGGAGAGGGAAGTCTGGGCCTCTCGACATAGGCTACTGCCCCCGCGACCCGACTCTGGATAAACGGATGAGGATGGATGGATGGATGGATGGATGGATGGATGGATGGATGGACAAATAACAGATTTACATGTAAGTAGTTTAAATAGAGTGCTGTGCTGTTTGAATGTATAAACTGAACTCCAAGAGAAATCACTAGTTTGATTTTTTCCGTGAATAAAATAAATATGTCAGGCAGGAGCGTCTCAGGAACTGTCTGAGGTCTGTCTCGGTGAGACAGATAATAGCAATCCAAAGTGCTTTTTATGTGTGATCTGACAATTGATCGACCATTGCTTAAAAACGAAATACAGCTTAGCCGGTTAATTGCTGTGATCATAAAACACGTAAACGGCAGCACGCAGAAATCACGAGGAAACGTTTTACGTGATGTTTACTTGTTGCTATGAGTAATGAGACAGAAAAAGCCACGCCAAAATAAGTTTAGGAAGCCCACTAAGAATCGTAATAAAAGCATTTAAAATAAAATACTGTTAGGTATTTTCATTTTCCCATCCAGGGTTACCTGAAGGAAAAGCTCACCACGCCGGGGTTGTATTAACAAGCTGATCAATTTAACCCATACTAATCTTATTAGCAATAAACCATTTAGACTTTGCAAAGTGGAGAAAGAGATAAAATGATACACACGAGTCGGTGGTCTCTTTGCTCTCATCAGTCAAAAGCCCTCTCGAGTATTTATTAAAGACACACAGAGATGATAAAACGCACACACATTTGCACATTCCTTTAGACTTCGAAAGGGAGACACCCAGGCGCTGGCACAGGGCGTTCTTACTGATTAGCTAGGACTGGGAAGAAGCAAGGTCAAACGCCTGTCTGTTGCCAGGGGAAAAAGAGCTGGATGAGCTTTCGTTTAAAATACTAATGTATCCATAATTTATCCAATAAATACCATATACAGTTGAGGAAACGTTGGTTTAAGTACCTGATATGAAGTGGTCGTTGCATAAGTGAAAACCTTTACTCTCGGGATCCCACAGTTTCATTTTAGCCCGGTCACTAGCGCGTTTTATTACAATGATCCAACGTTTGCGGCGCTCCAGATCTTGGGGAATCCTGTAGATGGCTCATCCCTTGTGTTGTCTGCATCTGTTCTGGCATCCTGGGGCACAACAGGAATCTACCATATTTCCTGTTTGAGTTTTCTGACAATAACAAATAGCCCAGCTGCGGGTTTCTGCCTGCCAAGATGGCGCCGTTTCGATTTGAACTGTTGCATGCCGGGAGAAGTGACGTCAACTCCCGGAGCTCTATTGCAGGGAGCTCTATTGCACGGAGCTCTGCAGGGCAGGGGGCGTGGTTAGCAAATGAAAACAAAGACTTATTGCTTACATTATATCACAGTACATGATAAGATAATCATTTTTACGGATTTCTGAAAAATCATACATAATTTCTGAAAGGGGGAAACTCCGGAAAGATACTTTAAGTTAAAAAAAAAAGTCAAAAACGCTAATCTTAAAAAACGGTCAAATATTAGAGACCGAAACCGTTTTAAAACGGGTACATTTGGACTTGCTTTGTTCATCAGTTGTAAATGAGGTCAACTCTGTTTCTCTAAACTGAGGCTCTTCAGATAGCCGTCAACAGCAGTTAAAATAATAACTATTTACACATTTTATGCTGAAACGTGCTTCAAAATTGAGAGAAAAATCCTTTAAAAGGTGTTTACAAAACAGCTTTAAATGGTCTCATCTCATGAGCTTAAGGTGGTGATTTTAAAAGGATGAAATGCATCATATGCTGCATAGCAACAGTAAGTCTGGCTCAGGTGTATTCAGAACTTATGTTCAGATTCTCCATAGAATGTGTTTATGAACTCTTTCACAGGTTTTTCTTATTTAAAGAGAGTATTTGCTTTTTAGCAAACATACATTTGAGTCTGACTGACTTCTTTTTCCCTGTAGATGCTCTTTGTACTGAAACAGACTTTTATACCGGGAAAAAAGTGCAAAAGTTTTCACATTGCTCAGATTAACTTTTCGGGCTGATTTTATTGATGCTTTTCGAAATAAACAAACTCCGAATCTTCCCCTTTTTCCCTTCAACTCATTGTTGATCAGTGTTCATTTAGTGTTCTTGGCATGTACTATCCATGTTTCACCATCATAAACCTTTAGATAATTTTGTTGGGACTTAGGAAGATGGACGAAGAGTAGGATGATTTGTTTCACCAAGACCGAAGGAATAAAATGTCCAATAATGTTTGAAAAATCTTAAAATGTCTTCCTGTCTTTGTCCTGATCAATTTGAAGTATCAGTTCGATACGTGTTATGTATCAGGACGTAATAAAAACTCAACTCATTTATTTGTATAGCGCCTTATGACACCAAGGTCATTGGTGAGTCTTTAAATGGATTAAAACACGATTGGTCACTCTGACTCACTGTGACTTAGGCCCTGTCCACACGTAGCCGGGGATCTACTAAAACGTAGATATTTTTCTACGTTTTGGCCCGTATTTACAGTCTATGGTTTTGGCCTGTCATCCACACGAAAACGGATCTTTTTAAAAACTCCGGCCAAAGTGAAGATCTGCGTTTTCTCCATTTTGGGTATCTGCGTGTGGACAGACAAAACCGGAGTTTTAAGGTCCGCAACGTCACTTTCCGCGACAAAAAAAATGCTGACATCACGTGTGCGACCTGTGTTTACTGTAGCCGACAGCATGGGTGCCCTCAGAGCTGCGCTCGCTTTATCAATTGTCCAGGCGCATTTTGCTTGTTTGTTTTTGCAAGCGGTATTACTGCTCCTTGCGGAAGACCACAGACGAAGGACGAGGTTAAGAACGGGGGAAGTACTGCCGCCTACAGGTCTGGCATGTCCTTAACAATGTATTTATCCGGGTACGTGTGGACAGAGTTTTTTTTTTAACGAGGTGGTGTGGATGCAAGTTTTTGGAGGGGCGGATATTCGTTTTTAAAAAAAACAGCTACGTGTGGACTAGGCCTTAGACATGGACTAAATTCCCAGTACCCTTCAGTCAAAGAAAGAAAAAACCACAATGGTCACTGAAATAACTTGAATCTGACATAAATAATAATAAAAGTAGCGTAGATATTCTACATAACTAGGATTTAACGCTGTTTTTTATCAGCTTTGCTAAATCCTGAGAAAGATCAAACAAATTAGCATATGAACTTATATTTACATAGATATCCACGGATATTTATATAATCGATAGAAGTTCATACGCCAACTGGCTTGGTCTATATTTAATCCAAAGATTAATATTTAATTTAAGAGATTTAAATTATAGTTAAGTTAACAATTAAGTACAAATTCTATTAAATCTAACCAGTAAAGGTCTGATATTGCTTCTCAGCTTTCAACAGAATTATTTAAAAAATAAATTCATGGAATAAGCTTGGGCAACAATGACGATACACCTAGAAAAGACTGGAAATAATGTGACCAAAGACATGATTTCATTCAAGGTGTGTCCACTAATTAGCATCACAGGTGTCTACAATCTTGTAATCAGTCAGTGGGCCTATATAAGCCACAGAGCTTCTGGGATAATGTCCTGTGGGACTTTTTGCCAAAGTACATCAGGTCTATGTTCACAGATGGAAAATGGGACCTTATCAAGAAAAGAAGACTGTCCCTACTGTGAAGTATGGCAGAGTCTCTGTTATGTAGTGATGGAGAAACCAAAGCTTTCCGAACCATGAAGCGAACGGTTCAGTGTTGGGACTCATTTGAACCCAATAAAATCTGGCATCCGCTGTCCAGATTTAGCATAGCACCATTGTGTGTAGCAATAAAGTATGTCCTTTAGCAACCCTGTCAGTTTCTGTCTTATAAGATCTTAACGTAGTTGTGTTACAGAATGACTGTCCCAGCAAAAAAACACATTACAGCGGACTTCCACTCCGGAGTTGTGAACAAGGATAGATCAGGAAAGATGATTGTACACGGATATCTCAAGACTATCAAGGGATTCTGGAGAGAAACCAGCTGGCCAGTGTCAGGAAGCTTGTTCAGTCGCAGGCCGTGGGTCTTACAGGACAATGACCCAAAACTAAAGCTAAACTCACTCCAGAATGGCTAAGAGCATTGGACTATTCTAAAGTGGCCTTCTATGAGTCCTGACCTCAATCCTACTGAGCATCTCTGGGAGGAGTTGAAACATGCCATCTGGAAAAGGCGCCCTTCAAACCTGAGACCACGGGGGCAGTTTGCTCATGAGGGGTGGGCCAAAATACCCGCTGAGAGGTGCAGAAGTCTCGATGAGAGTTACGGGGATTGTTTGATTGCAAACAATCATGCAACAAAATATTAAGTTAGGGGTGCCATCACTTTTGTCCAGGCCTGTTCCCTGAGATAATTTTTTAAATAGTTCTGTTGAAGGTTAAAAAACAATGTCTGACTTTCATTGGTTAAAATTCGTAGAATGTTTTATTACTTTTGTCATTGTTGGTTTTTCTTTCATTGGCTGAAGGGTTCCAACAATTTTGTCCATATCTGTTCCACTGATTTCCCTCTTTCCTATTCATTTTCTCTTTCCTTACATTTTTAATCACATTTTTTCTCATTTTAACCATATTTTTCAATAATTTTTCTATTTTTAATTTTTGTTCTTGTGAAGCACCTCGTGATTTTTATCTTTAGAGGCGCTACATAAAACATCATTTTCTTTCTTTTCTTTCTTTGAAGGCATTCACCCCTACTAAAGACCGCTGCAGATGTATGGAATTAAACGAGTGTTCAACACCTTTAACTTTGATTGGGTCTCTGAAACACTCAATTTTTCAGGCTTTCTTTTGTAAATGTGCAGCTTTTTGTTGAAGTTGCAAGATGTTTTCTAAATACTTTAAAACAAATGAGCTTGTGGTTAACTCAGTAAATGCAAGATGCCCAAATCATCGGCCCTCCACCACCATGCTTGACAGTGAAGTGATATGGTATCACATTCCCTGAAATTTACACACTTAAATTTTGATATCTTGATTCACTGGCTATCAACCATACTTGTTTAGTTGTTTTCAAAATCTGTTTATAACACAAATGCCAATTTTATCATTATTACCATCTTAAAATTCATGAAGGTATGAGTGGAGGACTTTTCCCTCCACATTTTGACTTTATTTTTGGTAATTAATGACATTTGTGATATTAAGTGACCCGATAGATGATTTTAATAAATAGAAATTTCTTTATTAAGTCCTGATACATAAAACTTTACCAGTGAAAGAGGACGTAGTTTAATTTTAATGTGAGTGTATCATTCAAACAAGAAACCTTCTGCTCCGGTTTAGCAGAATGCTGTTGTATAAAAAAACATGAAGTGGAAAAAATGGAAACGAGACAATGAGGTGAAAATGGCTGTTTTTGGAATTTGTGCACCTAATCTACATAAAAAAGTGATTTGATCATCATTAAAGTCTTGTGTGCACAATCTGATTTCTGTAAGGATTAAACCATTTGCATTTTAAATTATTAAGCTCTAATTTCCCTCTGGGATTAATAAAGTATCTTTGATTTGATTGATTGATTGACTGACTGACTGACTGACTGATTGATTGATTGATTGATTGATTGATTGATTGATTGATTGATTGATTGATTGATGCTATAAATGTAACGGCTACTTTGAGGATAAGTGTGTTTGAAGGTTCTTGTTCATAAAGCCTCAACATCTTAGTGAGGCAGAGTGTTTAGCCTATTTTTTCTTTTCTTGGGGCTTACAGCCTGGGTTTGTTGTGCCTTTTCCAACTAAATTGAACTGTGTGCTTCAGTCATATTTGTTTTGTTTCCTTTTCTATCCTCATCTCTGTGATATTTCATCTAAAAAGTTGTGATGGAATTATTTTATTCAAACAAAACTGTTTTGAAGAAGAGATTTTCACTTATCAGTCGTTTATTTAAGAACCAAGGTCACTCTGAGTTTCATATGTAGGCTGAACTTGAAAATAGTTTCCAACCAGTGTTTCCCCTACAAAGGGTGAGGCGTGGCGTTGCACCACCCCGCTCTTACGGGAAACACACCAAAACGAAACACACACACACACACACATCCTCACCCAGTAAATTAGCATCACGGCTGGAAAGATTTCTAGGGGAAACCCTGCTACCCCTATTTTTGCATTAGTTGCCAACAGGAAATAGACGGGGAAGCGCTTGAATTAGAAAAACCTGTTAATCCCACTTCACATTGTCACTTAATAATCACGGACTCACCCATCGTGGCTCTCGACAGGGAAGGCTGTTGGTTTATTGTCCAGGAGAAAGCAGAGCACATCTCAGCTAGTAGAAGCTAACTGTTAGCATTAGCAATTCCACAATACGGCAGAACATTAGGCTTGTGTTATTTGTGGAGATAAAACGTCAACATGCAGAGTGATTGGAGTCAATTGTAATCTCGTTGCTGTTTGCCAATCAGAGGGGAGATGCCCAAATATCAGGAAATATGACTCTAATTTTTGCCGTATTTTACTCTCTCTCCTCTAACTAAATTCCACTTCTTGAAATAGGAGCACCAGAACTTTTTTTCCACAGAGATCGACCAACGAGACACTCATTTATACTAGAGACTAGGGGCAGACCAATGACAGTCGGCCGATTTAGTGGGCCAACATCGACCATAAAGTCTCTTCAAAAACATGTGGAAGTACAAGTGAAGTTTAGTCAGATTGTGTCTATTTACAGCTTCATGATGATCAGGTCACTTTTTAGCAGTAATAATTTTAAAAATAACATTTCAACACAACTCACACCGTGCTGTGTCCTTTTTGTATTGCTGTCTGAACATGTACCTATTCGTTTTCACTGTGAAGGTTTTTTGTAGCTTTTGCCATCTACACTGTTTTTATTTCTGTTTTCTATGTCATGTACTGTATTTACATCCCCTGTTTCCTTCCATACACACAAGATTGCACACATCTCCCTGCAAAAACTAATAAAACATTTTTGTTTCTCTATCATAGCTTTTTTCTGTGTGCTGTCTCCGTTTTATAATCAACATCCTGTCCAGAACACTCTTATTTCTGTCTTACTCTTCTTTAAGGTTATAAGCAAACAGATAAAGTCACGTGCCCACTTCAGTCGTGGGATTTGGAAAGCTAAAAGTTTAATCACAGGCAGCCCAGGCAGCTAATAACCAACACACAGACTTACAGTAATAATGTTTTTATTTCTCTGCAGATACATCAGACAGATGCATCAGTCCACTGCATCTTGCCAAGTTTGACAGCATTTGGAGCTAAGCTTTTTCTCCCGTGTGCATCCTGAGTGAACTCTTCCCCTGATTACTGACGTAGAGTGCTGTGATGAGAATTAGATTTTTATTTTTTACATTTCTTAATAAGGTTTTTCTCCGTTGCCTTGGACGATGAAGGTGCATCCCGTGCTGCTCCACTCCTGGCTGGTGCTGACGACCACCTGAGCATTTGGTTATTTCAGACAGAAGGCGGAACGTTTGATATTTGAAAAATTATGGTACCTTTAATGTAAAACTACTCATAGAGGAGGGGAAAAAAACAGATTCAGGTTCTCAAATCATTTTCATGTGACCATCCGATCAGTGAGCGTACTGCTTATTTCACTTGTTTTCTACTTTGATGTCACACTCTCACAGTAGAGAATCAGGTTGCTTTTTATAAGAAAACAAATGATGGCAGAGAATATTTAAAATGAAATAAACTTGAAAAAAACTGAGTGTTTTCAATTTTATCAGCCCATCAACTAACATTTGTTTAATCACTCTTTTACTGATACCCTCTGATCTATGTTTAACACATTCACGACTATTTTTGTACATTTTTTAACATCCATGATAAGATTTATTTGAAATCATGAGAATAAAATGCTGGACTGAACATTTTAAATAAACTAATGTTTTCTGATTACGTTGTTACAACTCATTTCTTCCACATAAAGTTAGGTGGAGAAAGTAGATCTTCAAACTTTTATACAAGCCAAACAAATGAATGGGCAGGAAAGTGCCATTTAGCGAATACCCTCCTTATATCAGGGACGCTGGAAAAAAACTTTTTTTTCCTCTTGTGAATATTAATATTAAAGGTGTGGAACACTGAAAAATTATTTCATGCAGGCTGAACATGAAAATAGTCTCCTACACCTATCTCCTGCATTAGCTTCTGATAGACGGTGAAACTAGGATTTGAAAAGCCTGACAGATCTACGTCACATTGTCATTTAAAGAGACTGTGTGTAGTTTCCTGACGCTAGAAATCAGCAGAGAACGTCCCAGCTTGTAGAAGCTAACTGTTAGCCTTACCACCACATGGCAGAACTCCTCCATGTTTGAGTTAGTTCTGGAGAAAAAACATCCACGTTGCAAGTCAGTGGTATGTCGTGTAATGGTTATCCAATCCGAGGCGAGATGTCCAAATATCAGGAAATAAGACTCCAAAATTCAATTCAATTCAAAAATACTTTATTAATCCCAGAGGGAAAATGATTGCTGTAGTAGCTCAAAATAATAATAATAATCAAGTCATCAAAGAGTTATTGTATATTACAATGGCTGTTGGCAGGAAGGATCTCCAGTAGCGGTCAGTGTTGCAGCGAGTCAAAGGGTGGAGTCAAACACTGTTTCCATCATGGGAGAAGAAGTGGAGGTGGTTGAGGAATACAAATACCTTGGAGTTCACCTGGACAACAGACTGGACTGGAGAAAGAACAGTGAAGCTGTTTACAAGAAGGGACACAGCAGATTGCACTTCTTGAGGACGCTTAGGTCCTTCAATGTCTGTAGCAAGATGCTGCAAATCTTCTACACGTCTGTTGTTGAGAGTGTAATCTCTTCAGCCATCGTCTGTTGGGGTAGTTGCATCAGAAGCAGGGACCTGAAAAGGCTCAACAGCCTAATAACAAAGCTGGTTCTGTTCTGGGGACGACTGTGGAACCAGTGGAGGAGATTATGCAAAGAAGGATTCTCCAGAGAATCAAGAAAATGATGGACAACCCTGAGCATTCTCTTCACAAGACTGTCCGACAACAGAAGAGTGTCTTCAGTCAGAGGCTTCTTCAGTTTGGCTGCAACACTGACCGCTACCGGAGATCCTTCCTGCCAACAGCCATTGTAATATACAATAACTCTTTGATGACTTGATTATTATTATTATTATTCTGAGCTACTACAGCAATCAATTTCCCTCTGGGATTAATAAAGTATTTTTGAATTGAATTGAAACTGAAGAAGCCTCTGACTGAAGACACTCTTCTGTTGTCGGACAGTCTTGTGAAGAGAATGCTCAGGGTTGTCCTTAAGTTTCTTGATTCTCTGGAGAATCCTTCTTTACATTATCTCCTCCAGTGGTTCCGAAACTGCCGACACTCTGGCTGAGTCCTTGAAAGGGCTTGGAGTTCCTCCATCTTGTTGGCCAGTGATCTCACATTGCCCATTATGATCGATGGAAGAGATGGTTTGAATTTCCTCTTTCTCCATCTCCGTTTTGCTCCCGCTCTGCACCCACGCTTCTTGCGTTTTAGCTCATTTGGGATTTGTGGCTTCAGTTGAGGTATTATTTCAGCCTTTCCAATGTTAATCAGCTGCTATCGATTGTAAACCAGCTTGTTGCCATGGTTATGCATCATAACAAATGCTCAAAAAGTGAAAAAAGCTAAAAGAAATAGCAGTAAAAATCCTCCAAGCTTCACAGCACCAGAAACAGAAAAGTAAAGTGTCCAAAAAATACAGTTTTTCTTGAGAAACTATAAGAAAAAATGCCCAAGAAAAGACAAAACTTACATATAGTCAACAGAGCTACTCCAACATGCAGCCACCCAGAGCAGCGCAGTTCCGGAAAAGCCGCCGTTTGAAGCTCAGCTCTGATGTGGCTCACTTCTAGTTCCTGAAAATGGTGCGCCGGTGTTTTCTTTCCCCAGAGTATGACACACGAGATGTTTATTCCTACTAGAGACTACTGCAAATGTATTGATTAAATGAGGAAAGGGAAGAGGAGAATGGGGAACTGCACTTGTAAAGTTACAATAATTAGTACACTTCCTGTAAATTCTTCTCAGAAGTACCAGGATGTGAACGTTTCCTGCATCATGTAGATCGAACTCAGTCCTTCAGTCTATGGCTTTTAAGATTAAGGATATTTCCGTCCTCTGGAAGACAAAAACTGTTACTACAGTCAATGTTAATAAAGCTAAACAAGACCATACTCATTATTACTTCCTGTATGTTCTTTCAAAATAAAACATAGCATAGTTTAGTCCAGATAATGAGAAAGCCAGAACATCTTCTCTTATTCAAACTACTTAACTACTAAAACTCAATAAATATATCTAATGTATCTGTGTTTAACCAGATGGAATCAATGAGCTAAAGCAGGAAATATTAGCAGCTAGCTGAACATTTCAGATCTCTGCTCCATCTAACTTCTACTTACTGAAACAGAAGAGCAAATGTTTTACTTTTTTCTTCACAGAAAACGACTCACAAGGATTTACACAAGAGCCACCATAACAAATGGGGGGAAATGTTCCTGGTATTGCAAGCTTGTTGTTTCGTTTTTGTCCGGTAGGTGGAGGTAGTCCAAGCTGATTTGTTTACTCCTAATAAAGACAACAAAGAAGAAGCTACGCCATATTGGTGCGACCTAAACCAGCTTTGTTTGTGTGACATTAGCCGATTAATGTTCTATAATTAAACGTCACGGTGACATAATTATACACTATAGTAGGCCAGCCGCTGTAGTTTGTACTGCCGTTCACCTCAATGTGGGTTTATTGACAATAATGGCGTATCTTCACCCTTTAAAAGCCTTGTTACACCGAAGTCTGCAACACACAGCGGCAGCGCAAACATGTCAGTTGCGACTGTTAGCTCACGCGCGCAGGACTTTGTCCACAACACCAGGACTGGTCCTTCTCGGGACAGATAGTCCTCTGTCTGCGCTGAGTTGTCTCCGTGTGGCTGTGAGACCGCTCCACTGTTCAGCCAGAAACAGGAGCAGGCCAGAGGACGAGAACAAAGCGGCGGTGTCCAGGTATCAGCGCGCAAGCCCCAAAGCTTCAGCTTCCCAGAAGAGTAAGCTAATGCTAACGCTATGTTGCTATGCAGCACGGTACAAAATGCTGTAGGTTAGGGTTAGTTTATGCCAATTACTGCATGCTGTTGTTTACTAAAGTCTCATTGTGGGTGTCTTCCAGTAAAAGAAGCTGGTAAAGACTTCACCTACCTGATAGTTGTGATCATCGGACTGGGAGTGACAGGTGAGAGTAGCCAGACTGCAGAAACAAACGTGTGATTAGCAGCATATTTAATTTGATCTTACCCGCTGCTGTCAAAATAAATAAAAATGTGTGCGTTTGTGTTTAGGTGGACTGCTGTATGTGGTTTTCCAGGAGCTGTTTTCGTCCAAAAGCCCAAATAAAGTCTACGCAAAAGCTTTTGATAAAGTCAGGTCACACCCAGAGGTGAGAATGACAAATGATTTACTCTTTTGGCTCTTTTCAGTATAAAGTTACATGCACGGTGCTGTTTTTGATTTGAAAGTGCAGGTAATCGGGGCATTTGGCGAGCCAATCAAGTGCTACGGTGAGACCACCCGCAGAGGAAGGAGGCAGCATCTCAGGTACAAACTAAACTAGGCATAAAACTGTGTTTATTTGGGATTATGCTGTTTTTTAATCTGTTTTTGTTTTCGCCTCAGTCATCTGGAGTATCTGAAGGATGGACTGAAGCACTTGAGACTGAAGTTTTACATTGAAGGCTCCGAGCCAGGCCTGAAAGGAACTGTTCATTCAGAGTCGAAGGAGGTGTGTAGGTTTCTGATCTGCTCACACAATATCCATTTTATAATAGCTGGTATCAAATACTAAGAGCTGAGAGGAAAACTGCATCCATTGTCTTTTGATTTGTTGTCTTTGGTTTCTTACTTCAGAACCCAGAAACGGGGAAATATGAATTTCGTTATATATTCGTGGATCTAGATACCTACCCCAAACGGAGCATCATCATAGAGGACAACAGATGAGAACCCCTGCTGTTCACAATCTGCATTATTTAAATAAACAAGGCACTGGTCACTGGATTACAATCTTGTCCTTTTTAATTTGAAACTAATGTGTTAAATGACTCAACAAAGTCCAGTTTGTGTCCCTGCTTTAGACCTTTTGACCCCTCTTTATTGCTGATCTGTCCTAAAGTGTCCTTCAGGGGGGCTTTCTTTTTAAATAAACGCGGACTCTTCTGCTTGACTAAATTAAAAATTTTGGGCATTTCTTTTTGCAACATTTATCTACTTTCAAAAAATAGATCCATCCATCCATTTTCATCCGCTTATCCGGAGTCGGGTCGCGGGGGCAGTAGCCTAAGGCGAGAGGCCCAGACTTCCCTCTCCCCAACCACTTTGGCCAGCTCCTCCGGGGGAATCCCAAGGCGTTCCCTGGCCAGGTGAGAGACATAGTCACTCCACCGTGTCCTGGGTCTACCTTTAGGTCTCCTCCCGGTTGTACGTGCCCGGAAAACCTCACCAGGGAGGCGTCCAGGAGGCATCCTGACCAGATACCCGAGCCACCTCAACTGGCTCCTCTCGATGTGGAGGAGCAGCGGGTCTACTTCGAGCCCCTCCCGAATGACCAAGCTTTGGCAGAGCTGCCTCAGCCAACACAGCCCCACAACATCCAGAGCCTTAAGGAACTCCGGGCGGATCTCATCCACCCCTGGAGCCTTGCCACAGAGGAGCTTTTTAACCACCTCAGTGACCTCAGCACCAGAGTTGAGAGGCCAACCCAAAGTCCCCAGACTCTGCATTCTCACTGGAAGACGTATCGGTGGGATTGAGGAGGTCTTTGAAGTATTCTGCCCACCAATCCACAACGTCCTGAGTATGTTTGAAAGTTTTTTTGATGGGCTGAATGTTTCACTAGTGACCACTAGATGGAGACAGTCTTACAAAATATTGATTATAGTGGATAAACTCATATAATCCCTGGCATTAACCTAAATACATGTTTTTGAATTTTGACTTCTTAGGAAATGTCCACTAAAACTGGGACTGAGCTGGTCTTATTGGACTCAGGTGTCTCCAGTTCTTTTTGCTGTGTTCTTGTCACCGAGGTTCTCTCTGCTTCTGGATATCCTAAAGTTATAGAGCTTTATTTCTGCATGCCGGCTGGGTGATATAACAACAAAGTGGGAGACATGGACTGAGGTCTACAAGTTCACCCTAGAACCCTGGTGCCTGGAGGACTTCAGGGAGATGTGTCAGTACCACCAGACTTCTTGTTCCATTTTCTTCTGCAAGTTCCTCTGCATGATCCTCAAACCAGATGGGAGGGTTACTGACATCGGCCACAGGCTGATCCACCTCCAGGTTTCCATCAGAAGCAACTAGAGGTTTGGTGGAAACCACAACCAGGGACCTTCAGGAGATTCCTGCAGTTTTCAAGGATTTGTTTGGGAATATACTTCCATCACTTCTAAAACCAAAGGATGAGTCCATCACCCCTCCACCAGTCACATACTGACCCTACTTCTTCCATTACAATGGGAATCATCTAGAACTTTAATGTTTGAAATGTTTTTACTTCCTGATTTTAACAATTTCCATACAGAACAGAATACAACAGAAAAGAGAAACGGTCACTTTGATTTAATAAATTATACATATGGTTTAAAGATGTACAATGGTCAGTTATTCACAACTGTCCAATTTCGTAAGACAAAGTCTGTGTTCAGAGTATTTACACATGTACAATTAATCAGGCAGCACTTAAAGCAAGGCATGAGCGACAATACGGACGATGGATTAAGATCAAACCTTTACTTTATCTGCCTACACCGTTTGGTTGAAATAGAACTGGGCCGTCCCGCCATCAGGACTGTATGAGTTTCCCATCCCGTCTTCAGTGGGTGTGAAAGAGACTGAACACAATCCATCAAATCTACTATGATCCACAGAAGATTTAGTAGGATTACTCTATGAGGACTGAGCTGAAATCTAAGGATTGAGCAGAGAAGATGCAAACATGTGGCACACGCTGGAGGTGAGAATTCACTCTGCGATGGGGTCGGAGGGCGGGACTGAGCTCGCTCGGCCGGATTTACGTTCGTAGTTGACGAGCCTCTGACCAACCAAATACCTGCGTGAACAGATGACGGAACATTAAGATGATTCAATAGCGTTTGATTTCTGGGAGGAAAAGAGGCAGAACAGATGCGTACTTGTCATTCTTGATGTGTTCATAAAGGCGTTTAAACTGTCTGATCTGAAAAGACAGAATCCCAACGAGTGACACGATCATCAGGAGGAATGGGTAGATCCTCCTCTGCATTAAAATCTCCATCTCAGCCGTAACTCCTGCACACAACAACCATATCATGTAATACAGTCATTAAAGCCAGTGTCTCACTGGGATGTTAGCTAGAGACGACGCTGCAGCAGCAGCTAAATGCTCCGCTGGATTCACACTGACCCACGGCGGGCACCACTCCGGCAGCGATCACGTACGGCACACACAGAGACAACAGCAGGACCGTGATGACAGGAGCTGCCAGCCTTCGGATAATAAACTGGAGATCAATGTTACGAATTCCATTTGCATAAACCTGAGGGGCAAAAATAAATAACTCAGTTCATTTGTGCGGCGCTAACTAGTCTATGTAATGTAATAATCTTAAATGCACCTGCTCAATAACGGCCTTCAGCCACCACTGAGGGCCCATGAGAGTGATGGCTGCAATTATTTTGGCATGAAGGACCCCGAGAGCCCAGTCCTGCAGAAGAAACGGAAGAATGAACATCTAGAAAGGGAAATGTGACCGAGTGACATCACGTGTGCACCCGATCCTACCTGCCAGGGATAAAACAGAGGCGTCTGGTCCAGTGGCACTCTGAGTGGAGCCACGATGACCAGTTCAAAGAGCAGGCCCAGTAGCAGGGGAATGACTCCAGCAACCAGCAAAGCCACAACAAGAGTCTTCAGGATCTACAATCACCAGGGAGAACAGAATGGGTTTAAAGCAGCGGTTTTACCAGTTTGAGCTTTTGCTTTTAAACTGGTTTCAGTTGTTCTTGAGCAACTTCACACTGAACAACACTCTGTAGCCCACTGCTAGCCAGAAACTGCACTTTACTGGTAATGGTAGGAACATTATAGAGGAAGGCCTCTACCCCCGTTACGGCTTTACCGGTTTACTGCACTGGTAGCTTATATAAAGGCTAGTAGTTGGTTTTAGCACGGCGCCCGTCGCTAAAAAGCAAAAAAAAACACATAATTTTGCTTTGTTGGCATCATGGCGGTGACTGGAAGTAAAAGTGAGAGAGTAATGTCCTTGAAAGTGAAGCAAAGCGCTAACACCAGAGTGAACATCAGCGCGGCCTACGAGCTAAAGGAGGATTGATGCTGACCTGGCTTTGTTGCTACTTCTTAGTTACATTTTTTGGTCCAGTAGTTTGGATCAATTTACGTTGTAGTTTATTCAGCATCAGCTAGGTTGTGTTAGCGCTAGCTACAGCAGGCTGCTCTAGGGTTGTTTTAACCAGTAGGAAGGAAAAGCAAATTAATATAAATGCCCTTTATCACCAGTCTAGTTTCTAAATACAGCATTAGCTGCAGTTACAAACACTGCTCACTCATTCGTACCATGAGTGTCCACTCCTGGACTTTGCGCATGATTACGATGCGTCCCTGTGGCATCCAGGCCAGCAGAACGGTGATGCCGCGCACAGAGAGCCAGCAGACGTACAGGCCGCATGCTGCTGTGTACAACTCGTGGATTTTAGAGCTTCCCGTCCAGAAGGACATCAGCCAGCGGCCTGTGAACACTGAAACACACACACACACACACACACACTTAAATCAGCGCCAACGCTGTAATTTTGGAGGGATATTACTCTTTAGTTGAAATAGTTTGGGTATCAGTCAGCTGTAAGCTGCAGCTACTTCCTTACCTGGAAGAGTTAAACAAACCAAACTGGCCAACAGCAGGGTGATGCACATGAATATGATCAATAGAACAATCTGTAGAAAATAGAACACACAGTCTAAGTGTTTTTGCAGCATTGTCAAGAAAAAAAACACTTTTCTTTAAATTTTGCTAGAAAAAAAAAGTCTTTATTTACAGAAACAAACAGAAAAACAGAGTTTTAAAGCAGTTTTAACACATTGGAGGAGTCCATGGATGCATTTTAAAGAACTGCCTCACCCTAAACGGGAAGCGGAGGGGACGGTGGTATGGCTGGAAACCCACAGGCCCCCCCTGCTGGAGGATGGCCTGGTGCGCTGCATGTAGCCCCTCCCCAACAGCTGGGGCCGGGTTGTTGTTGTTTTGATGAGCATTGGGGGGGTTGTTGTTGTTGTTCGCTGCTTGGTTGGCTTCGTTGTCTTCCTGCTCTCCGAGCAGGTAGGAATGAAGGTCTCTGCAAACAAAAACAAACAGGAAGGGGATTAAAAGAGAAAATGAGGGAAATAAAGAGCTAAAAGGTTTGACTCACAATAAGTAGCCAGCGCTGACGGTCCAGGCTCTGACCAGACCCTTCAGCCACTGACGGGTGTGTCCTTGTTCCAGGAGAGCAGGAAGCACAACCTGGAGCAGCAACAGCTCCAAAGACAACTCACTAACAGGTGCGTCGCTGAAGAGAAGGTAAAACCATGTTAAAGGACACGAAACATCCTCTTTAGACCCAAGCATTGTGCTCCAGAAGCCTGCAGCTGGTTGGTAAGTGCACCTGTAGAGCATCACGTTGTAGGGCAGGAACGTGGGCAGCATGACTTTAATCAGCCTGATGGGCAGCCACAACATGAGCAGCACGATGGAGCCGAAGACCACCACGGACAGGATGAACCGCCGCAGGTGTCTGTAGATGGGCAGGTGGATCATCTCCTGCACCGGGTTAAAATCCGGGTCGTTCAGGTTTCTCAAAAACCACAGCACTCCAGGTCGCAGCACCTGATGGAAAAATGAGGCGTTACAGCGAAACGCCCGCCCGAGGGGCGTCAGAGCGGTTCGTGTTCTCTGGTAATCATCAACTCTTACCTCTCTTAGGAGAAGAATGAACGATGCAAAGTAGAAGACATAAACCATTCCCACCAGCCAGTGCAGGAACATGGTGGTACCAGGAGCCGATTTAAAACTCAGCTCTCTGTCTTTCAGCGAGGCGTCAAACATTTCCTGTCAGACGGTCATGATTAAGAAAAGAACGTTAGCCCGGTCTAAGATGACGTTTGGCGCTTATTTACGACAGGCTGCATCCATTTATAGTCGATCCTTTCATTCCAGCACGATCAAATGATTCCTGGATGCTGGAATGAACTTTGACCTCTAGATTTTAACAAGAATAAATCAAAGAAAGAATCTCTAAGGCTGTCAAGCTGTTAGCAAAACAGATCTTTACACAACGCCACCACTCTACACGGCACCGGCAGCTACAGAGCCACAGGAAACGGGTTATCTTCCAACAAACGTGTGGAAAAACTGCAAAAGATCTAATTTAACGCAACAGTAATGATGATTATTTCAGTAACAGAAGCAGAAGAAGAGACTTACCAATGAGCAGATGTCAAGCCACCAGCCACAGATCAAAGGAAAAACACCAATCTCCACGACAACTAGCAAGGACACCTGGAGGAGGAGAGATGGTTTTAAGGAAAAACGTACTTATATTTATCCATATTTAAAGTCCCATTAGTCATCACACGCATCTGACCCATCCCTGTGGGGAGTGGTGAGCTGCAGCTGTGGCTGCGCTCAGGAACTATTTGGTGGTTTAACCCCCCCCCCCAATCCAACCCCTTAAAGCTGAGTATGAAGCAGGGAGGCATTGGGTCCTATTGTTAAAGTCTTTGGTACGACTCGACCGCTTTTGAACCCCGACCTCACGGCCCCAGGGCGGACGCTCTATCTCTAGGTCACTGAGAAGGTAGATAGATTTAGAGATAAACAGATAAACATAGATTGGCCAAATTCCAATACCAGCACACTTGCACCCTTCAATTACGCGATCCCAGCCAGGGCTACGAGTGCGTAGGCGTCCCCCGTCTCAGGTGTGGAAGTTGATCCCGCCCCTTTTGCACCCTTGATCTGCACTTCACCCAAATCTGCATCGATGCAGACTTGGGTGAAGGCTATTACCCACAATCCACTGCTGTGGGAGAAAAGGCGCAAGTGCCTTATCTGAAAATACGTATTTTCCAATGAAAGTAGTTCATTTTAGGACAATTAGTTAATGCTCTGAATGTTTTAGACAAAGCAGCAATGAATGTACATTTATTTCTGGCCACGCTCCTGGACAGACATTCCCCATCACGCGCTCTGCGCTCCTCTGACCAAGGCCTGCTCGTTGTTCCTCATTCTAGGTGTCATACTCGTGGGGACCGGGCTTTCTCGGTACTAGCACCGTCACTTTGGAACCAGTTGACACCCTCAGTTAGGCTGTCCCCATCTTTGCCAGTCTTCAAGAGCCGCCTAAAAACACACCTCCTCCGCTTGGCGTTCCCTGAACGTATTTGATTTAGGCCGTCATTTATGTTGATTTTATCTCACAGTCTTCATTGGTTCAATTTTTCCCTTGTTTTACACATTTGTATTCTACTAGAATGTTTCACTTTTTTGTAATGTGTAATCTGTAATTTGAATTGCTTTTATTTTCTGATTTATTCACTTTATTTGACTTTGTACTGTACCATGTCCAGCGCCTTGGGCTTCCTGACAGGGTTGCGGAAGGCGCTTTATAAATAAAGCTTTGATTGATTATTTCAAATAATTGTTTGTTTGAAAGTTGTTAATAAAGTTTTGTTTTTTTTTGTGAAAAAGAGCGACCAGCATCCTGGCAGTTGATGACGCCATGCTGCTGGTCCCAATTCAGGAATTATTTGCACACTTGTGTACCACACACTCGAAGCCTTACTGCACTTCCACCAAGTGCACTTCACAGAAGACCGTAGGGCGCAGCGTGAGTCATGGGATTGAGCCTTATATACACACAGACAACCAGATGTTAAATGCCTCCATCTGAATCCAGGTAAGAATTTTATTCATATGGAAACTAATGAGCTTTGAAAGAAAAGCGTCTGGACTTCTTTGAGTTGCTTGAAGACGTTTCACCAGACGCTTTTCTTTCAAAGCTCATTAGACTACAATGACCTGGATGACTGAGAACCTCCACAGACATTCATATGGAAACAAACATCTTTTATTCCTTCTCTATGTATAAAACCAGTTTTATATTTAGGCAGCAAAAAACACATCTCTGTCCTTCCATCAAGGTCGCAGTCGATACGAGCAACAGTCGGGCACAGACGCATTTATATGCGTTACCTTGACAACGATGTAGCAGACTCCGAGGAGACGTCTGGAGCGCTGGAACCTGACCAGAGCGGCGAGGCCCTGAAGGCAGCAGTTAAGGATCGATACGGTTAGAGCGAAGCGTGTCACTGCTGACAGTTTCACACTTTAAAGCCGAGTGGTGCTTAAGGATACGTGGCACAGGATGAGAGTCATGGCCAGCAGCACGTAGCCAACAATTGTTGTGATCAGACCTTCAAAGTGAGATGCTTGAACCTGAATAACAGAGTTGTAATCATTCTGCTTAATGTGAATAAACCAGGGATGGTGCATGATGGAGTGAGTTGATGTCGTCTTACGTATTCCTGAAAGCCGAGACCAACAACTGAGAAGTGCCCGATGTGGTAGGGACAAAAGGCTGCCAGGATGAAAAAAAAACATGTTTTCATTTCATTCCATGATTACTAAAAAGGACAGCGCGTTAAGCTCTAACTAGTGCCAGTCTACTCACCAAACACCAGTATGAAGAGCGTGTTCAGGGACACGACCCAAAACACATGCTCCTGCAAAACAAAGACCGCCATTTTTACTCCACTTAAGCATTTCTAAAGCGATTTTATGTCTCAGGATAAGTAGAGCACTTAGTAAGACATACCAAAAACACCAGAGACCCGTCCAGGCCGAGCATCTGAGAAGGAAGGAGGACACAATTCATGCACACATGTATCACATCTGATCGTTAGGCTGACAGATCCACAGTAACATCAGTTACCCTCTCCCAGGTGAGCTCCTCTGCTGCTCTGTCCCACTCCAAGGCATTCCAGTTCATGTCATCTGCAGCGACACACCACATCAGTCAGCTGTTTACGACATCATTAACCCACGAATCGGTTAAACGAAGACTAATCCTTTGCTAACCTTGTGCTCCGTTGTTGGGATCTGCATCTTCAGCGGCAGGTCCCTCCTCCTCCAATTCAGGATCATCAGCCTGGTCTGGGGGGGCATCAGGGGGTTCAGGTTCAGCGTCGTTCTGAGCTGGCGGATTGGCGGGGGCCGGCTGGGCTACGGGGGGCTCATCAGCGGCTCCCTGACCTGCAGCTTGGGCCTAGAGTTGAGAGGAGATGTTAATGGAACATTTAAGGATGTGTAGAAATGTTCTCGTCGGTGAGAACAATACGAAACATCTGTACCTCATTAGCTTGTCCAGCCACGTTTGGCGGCGGCTGCTGCTGCTGTTCCAGCCACTGAGGGGCGCCCCCGTGCACGATCTGTTCTCTGAGCCACACCAGGCTGATGAACGCACACAAGGTGCAGGTGACAACAAAGCAACCCTGTAGACAGTCTGCTAGGAGGTTGTCTCTGCAGGAACCCAATGCAAACGTGTAAACAAACGTCGGCACTGAAACAGGAACCGTCCAGCTGGAGGAGGCGGCTTTTACTTACGTAGAGAGCATGTCCAACGGCAGCGTCAGGAGAGAGCTCACAGAGCCTGTAAAGAGACACTTGTAGATGCGACCTGCAACAGAGAGACCACACAAATAAACAAATGGTTGTTAACGCCACACAACTCCTGCCAAACACGAGAGTACTAATATTAAACTAAAAAGACAAGAGGGATTAGCAAGAAACTGGAAACAACAATTATCACAACACCGGGAACCGATACGATATGATGTGATGCTAAAAGCAGTTAGCATCACTGAACTTAATTGGAAAACTCAGGCCAAACGCCACCAAGACACATCCGGTGTTGTCAGGAGATCGTGTCGTTGCACCAGAACGAGGGCGCTAAGAACGGCTGCCACCTAGCAGTCGGTATGAACTGCACCACACAACAGAAATACAGTAAATGTTTGTATGTAAATTCCCAATAAATAATCGATACACTGCTTGTAATTTTACACATAATATTGCGACATTTCAGTGTATCGATTTTCCTACATTCCTACTCCAAACTAAACTGAGAAGGGTTAGACTAGGGCTGCACAATAAATCGAAAAATTATCGTCATCGCGATAACAGGACGTGCGATAGGCCCATCGCAAAGCACGTCAAAAACAGCGATAAATGTTTGGTTCAAACATTTCCATCCGTGTCATACATCAGCTTTTTGTAAACCAGCTCTGTTTTTTTACGCCGAAGCATTATTTGACCAATCAAATGTAGTCCTTCTGATATGCGGCCAATCAGATGGTCCCATTCACGTAATACGCCCGCCCCCTACATAAACCCTTTTGGAAAGCAACACCCGAACAGAGTTTGCGGCGCCGTTCCCTTGTTCGTCATGCTGGCTCAGAGCAACGGACGCACTTTGTGCTGAGGTTTCTGGAATCAGCGCTGCTTTCAAACGTGAACGTGAGTCCGCTCGGTGTCGTTAATCATTTTTATCGGGCTGACTCCGACACGTGCCGGTGAACCAACCCACCTTCATGTCGCTAGTGTTAGCCCCAGGCTTCGGTTAGCTTCCAGCTAAAAGGCTACAGCACTCTCCTCCCAGTCCCACCCTGCTAAAGAGGGCCTGGAAAAGTTCCCCCACACATCAAACTGATTTTTCATTTATGAGCTTTTATAACCTTGTTTGTCAGGATAGTTGATTTGCTGCTGCTCATAAACTGTCAGTCAGAAGCTCTGCTAGCCGGTTATCTTAGTTCAATTTTTTAGCTTGTTATCAGAATCATAGTTGCAGTTTCATCATCTGAGCTGCTTTTTAAGATCTAGGTAAACTTGTTCAATTTGGGGTTAAAAACAAACGTTTTCACATATTTTCCATGTAGTTTTTTTGCCAGTTCCTCTTCTGAAAGGTAGACAATTGTTTTTCTCTTTCCTTCAAAAAATCTTAATATTCTCCTAGTTTGGCCCAGCACAGATCACTTCCCAATTGCAGCAACAGCCTTATATCATAACCACATAAGTGGAGAAAATGTTCAGTAGCAATGAGAGAATTTGCTCTTTGATGTTAACTATTATTTAACATTTAAACTTACTTTCAGATTTTTTTTATTCATTCAAAAACCCTGGTAAGGGATGTTTTTCTGTATTTGGAGCAAAAGAAAAAGTTTTATGGTGGTGGTGGTGATGTTTTAAAGTCACTGAGAAACTGCATGCATGCAGTTTGTTGTTTTGCTGCTAATACAGAAGCAGGTGCAGCTGCATATTTTTTCAATAAAAATGTTATGTTGTAATGGAATTCATGCATTAGTTTTTGTTTGCTTTGAACCCAGAGCAGACGTCACACGCCAGACAACATCAACACTGCATACTTTAGTATTTGTTCATTTATCACGAGTAATATCGATATCGCAATATTAAGCACTGTTATCGAATATCGCAGGTTTTACTAATATCGTGCAGCCCTAGGTTAGACCATTTTGAAAATTAAATATGTCGCACAAATTTCTGAACATGTTTAAAATTCAAGCAACACGAGATCGAAGCGTTGACTAACAAGAGTAGAGAAGCCTCTTAGACCGGTTCACACGGCAAGGTAATCGTGCAAATTGTTGACCTAATCCTCCCCTCCCGACAATCTTAAGAAAGATCGCGACTACCATAGTGTCTCTTAAAATAATCTTATCAGATAATCCTGCTGTGTGTGGTCTGATCACAGTGCTCTAGGCTGCTTGGAAGGATGTCATGACTGCTCTGATCATAAAACGAGAACATTCAACATGTTGAATTTTCTAGGTCTCCTTTTCCAAGGTGTGTTACCTTTTAAATGTGGCAGGTAAGCCAATCAGAAAGCAAGGTCATGTCAGTTTACTGCAAAGTCCTATTTGATCAAGAGGTTTTGCGAGAGTTCCCATCTAATCTGGGAATGTCCTTGAGTGAAATTGGTTTGCGCATCGTTTTTTGTCACGTGGTGACAAACCACACACAGTTGGACCAAAACCTGTTACATCTGTGATTATTTTAATTTCCTCTCCCGTTTACTGAGCTTTAGCTGTTTCAAGGTTCAATGTGATCCTGGCTTTAGCTCCACCAGTGGTTCCAGTCATTTTCCACCTTGTCCCCTCTTATGGAGCATGCATCTTTTCTTATACTCACATGCAGTGAGGGGAACCACCCCGAGCCATGCGAAGGCAACCAGCGTGTAGTGAAACCAGTAGCGGATCGCTGTGCCCACACTGGTCAGCAGGCCAGCACAGATGTCCTGAATGGGCAGACGTGAGGGCATATCTGGGGAGTAAACTGAAGCGGACACACACAAGGTAGATTTGGATCCTTACTTACTGACAAACTGGGAAAAATGAGGCTGAATAACATTTTAGGTGATGGACTTACTTGGTGTGAAAGCAAATCGGTGCTTGCATAATTCACAGTACTCCTTCCTGCTGTGCTTCAGCCACTGGACCAAACTGTGAGGACATATTTAAAGAAAGAAGTGTTTTAAAAACAGGATGTGTCAGATATTTCTGTTTTCCATATTCCTGTTGGAACATAATCGTCAAGAGAAAAGATGTCCCACTCACGTAAAATAAGGGTTTATGATCTCAGAGAAAGAACAGGATTCAAACATCTCTACTCTACAGACTGCAGCTTGTTACTCATCTAAAGGTCAGTCTTCTTACGCACATCAAATATTTACACGTGAGAGAAAGAGTTGTGTTTTACAACAGTGCTAGAAACTGAAACACTTTAACCAGTAAGGGAGCAGAAACTCACCACTCCTGGTGGATAAACTTGATACTGCCAGTGCAGACACACGGGTGGTACAGGGGTTTGTCTGGGGTGCCCTCAGAGCGACACACGCGGCAAATATCAGCTGATCACACAAACAAACAAGCAACACGTGACTGATCAAAACAGACCATAGAAATTAACCTTTAAAATAGGAGTCATTCAACATCTAGATCTTCTGATAAAAATCATTCAATTTGTCACCCTGTGATATTTTTTACACTAATGAACGTCCAACAAATCTAGTATTTAGATAATTCCAATGGGTTTGAGTTACCTTTTTACTAATAAAAACCCGTTACCAACCCGTTACTAAAACAGTCATGGTGCCATAACTAAAGTCTTATTTCTAAATGTAAATCATTTGAATTATTAGCTCAGATCGTGTGGAAAAACGCGTGTGAAGGGCCTGGAGGTGCACTTTGATACAGAGACAGGGTGTGTGGTTACTTTACAACATAAAACAACAGGAAAAATAACAGATCAGTGACGACTTCACCCGTAACTTCTGGTCGTTTCCACGCACTCAGCTTCACTGCTGTTTGGTTTAAATGTGTACAAAGAAGACCAAACGTTTCAACGTCGATTCGTGTTTTCCTGTTATCTCACTACGATGGCTGGCGTTGCTGACGTTTAGGTCTTAGCGACATATATATATGTATATATCACCGACGCTAAAGACAACAAAAGGCTTACCTTCCTCGGCTGTGTCCATGGTGCTGGCTAAAGACCCGCTAGTTTGTTTTTCAAGAGAAACTTGTGCGGTGAACCCATCCGCGACACAGGTTAAATCGTCTGGCTAGCTATGCTAAGCTAGCGACACGACGGTGTATCCTTATGCATTATAAAACGGTCTCCCGACAGATTAAACACGCCAACTTCGTTGTGTACTTTCACACGCAGCTCTTCTTCGCCAATATTCAAATGACTTCTGCTTGATGATGTATTTTAAATGTATTTGATTACTTCAAAGGATTGTGCTGCTAAAAGGAGAGCTTAAACCATAGCGATAAATGGAAAGAAGCTAACCAAGTGACGCATGCGCAAATGTTACTGTCAGCTCTTATGACGGTTTGGCTTTACCACAGCGGATCGACTTTACGGCAGGAAAACTTCCACTGGAACAATCACGTGATTTCAGAAAGGCGAATGAAATTTACTATCAAATATTTTCCAGACTTCGTGTTAAGTATATTTTCGTCAGATATTTCGAGATAATAATTCTTTCAACCAAAGGTTTAAAACTACGGAGGGCAGAGTAACTTTAATGCAACAGACAACCGGCAATCATTTGTTTTTTGTGATAAAATTTCCTGTACTAGTATTGTGCTATGTACTGTACTATGTTTGTTTAATCGTCTGTTTGAGAACCGTTACAGTGTGATGTCATGTATAAAATATTTTCATCATAAACACATTTTATATCTGATTCATTGATTTCTTGTATTATTCGGGGCGGTGTTTCAGCGGCGCCGTGGCTTAGTTGGTTAAAGCGCCTGTCTAGTAAACAGGAGATCCTGGGTTCGAATCCCAGCGGTGCCTTTTGTACCTAGTGCAGTGGGTGGAGTTACTGGCCAAAGAAATTTTACTTTTATTATTGTACATTTGTAAAGTGAAAACAGTTGTTTGAAAATATTTACAGCTTTTGGAGGACATTCTGCCAAGCTGAAAGGTGTTGGAAATCAATTAGGTTCATTTTAGGTTGCATTTTGAGTAGTTTATAACATATTTGAATGAGATGGTGAAAAACTCCAGGCTCGGCTGCTTTCATCAAACAAAAATAACTAAAGTTTTGTTTGACACAATAAACCAGATTGTTTCACCTCACATGCCTGTATTCTCAAGGTCTGACAACTTTCTTGCATTCTTTGAGAACTCATAAAATCAGAAATATCAGGACAAGTTTTTCAGCACCATCCACTCCCCACCTTGTGATTTTATGACTTTATGATTTGTTTTCTTGATCTGTGTGAAGCACTTTGTGATTTTCTTTTGTGATAAGTGCTCTATAAATAAACTCTACATACTGCTTTCTGCAGAGCGGAAGTTGTTTCTGATGAACATTAAAGTGTCATAGTTCAGCAACGATCAATCAATCAATCATAGTCCCTTTTACCAGCTTAATGGAGACCCAAGGTACTGCACAGTACATAAAAACAAAGAAAGACATCACATTAGTAAAAAAGAGATAAAAATAGCATAAAAGCAATAAATAGAAAAACACTGATACAAACAATAATTATAATAGACTGGCAAAATATGAAAGTGATGTTGGGGGAATGCTAACAAGAAAAAAAACATAGTTTTTTTTCGAGCGAAGGGCCCTAGAGAGGACATGTGCAACAGTGCAGCTAGATATGGTGGAGCAGTGCCCTGAATACATAGAGGATCTTGAATCTTGCCCGATAGTACACCGGGAGCCAGTGCAGGGAATCTACCACTGGAGAAATGTGATTTCCTCCCTCTAATCTCAGTAAGAAATCTTGCAACAGAGTTTTGAACAAGTTGGAGCTGAGCAGTTGCAGTCTGACTCAGTCCAACATACAATGCATTACAGTCAAGGCAGGACATGATAAAAGCGCGTACCACTGTTTCCATATGGACTAGAGAGGCTTTATCTTAGAGAGGCATCTCAAATTAAGCATAACTGAACAACCATGTTTATTTGCGCATCAAATTTAAGGGCTGCATCGATTTTCACCCCTAAATTAGTGACCACATTTGTTTCATACCATGCCAAGGAAGCAAGATCCATCAACTCCTGCTCCAGCTCTTTCACTGGGGCTGAGTGCTATGACCTCAGATTTTGACTCATTTAAAAAGAGGAAGTTAGATGCCATCCACGCCTTAACTTCCCTTAAACAGTCCATCGATGCAGACACAGAGCCTCCTGCACCCGAGAGAGGAGCAAGTAAATCTGACAGTCATCTGCATAGAAATGGAAGTTAACACCATGTTGCTGCTGGAGGACTCCTAGGGGCAAGAGGTAGAGTGTAAACAGAAGGTGATCAAACACTAAGCCCTGAGGGACCCCTCCATCTGAATCTTTCCTAAGCTGAAGAAGCTTCACCCATCCACACAAAGAACTCCTGTCTTCAAGATAGGATCTCAGCCATTGGAGAGCCTGTAACTCCCACCCAAATCTGTAAACGATGCAGGATGATGTCATGGTCCACCGTATCAAATGCAGCAGTCCAATCCACTAACAAAAGGACAACAGCATCACTGTTATCACCAGCTAAAAAGATATGATTAAGAACCATTAAAAAGAGCTGTCTCTGTGCCATGTCCTGTTGTAAAACCAGACTGGAATGTCTCCAAAATGTTGTGGGAATTCAAGAAGTACACCAGTTGTAAATAAACAACCTTCTCCAAAAGCTGAAAGAGAAAGGGGAGTTTTGAAATTGGTCTATGATTAACCAACACTGGCATTATCCTGTTACACAATAACATCAATGCAATACTCTGTATGTGTCCAATACTGGATGTACATTAATATGTATGTGTCCCTTATGCTGCATAGTTTGTGAAATGCAAGTCTCCCTTTTTTGTTGTTGTTTTTGGTGGTTGAGGCTAGCCTAGTGAACTAGACTAAATTCTTATATTTATTTAGTCTGGCTTGCTAGGCTAGGTTAATAATAGCTTACTGCTGTTGTGTATTTAACTGTAATCTTGTTATTCTCTTCTTCCTTTTCTTCAAGTGTGTGTGCTGCTGCAGCAAGTGAATTTCCCTAGTGTAAGATTAATAAATAAAGTCTATTCCATTCTATTGAGCGTTTTTTTTTTAAGATTTTATTCTAAGATGAATGATTTTTGGATGGAATAATTAAGCAGTTTCAGTTTTTTTATTTTTATTTTTTTGCAGATAAACATTTGATAAAGTTTAATTTGATTTTGCGAAGATGCTTTTATTTTGAAAGTCTCCGCTGAAACGTTACAGAGCTTGTCGTCAGTCACGTGATCCACTATTTAGTTTGTCTTTCCATTTGTTCTGCTGGTCTGCTCCAGAGTGTTCCAGCCTTCCTCCTGACTTTCGCAGAGTCCCAGTGAAGAAACACACGGTCTGTATGTGATGTATGCTTTAATCTTATCTGCATTCTGAAGCATAAAGGCTATTATTCTCTACTGTTTGGATTGTTTGTTTGTTTTTTTAGATTTTTGTTGCAGAAACATGTTCTGCCAAAGTTTTGGAGCTACTTTTGCAAAAATGCTGAGTCATTCTATTATGTAACTCACTCACTTCACCCCACTGATTAAATGGGACTTTCCCCACAGATATATCCTGTTCTTCAGCCTAGGGCAACGTTTTAGAGGGAAAAGGGAAAACAAATAGCAGCAAATGTGTCATGCTTTTACCACTTTTTACTGGTTTAAATGTGCATTACCCCTATATGTTTGTGATGACGATCAGGGGCGTTTCCAATCATACAAGTCTACTGGGGCACAACTCTCTAATTGCATCCCTTTAAGTGGATGAAAAACTCAATAGAAAATAAACATTAAATTGTCTTCCTTGTTGAGAAAAAAATACATCAACTGATTTAACTCTCTTGCTGTCCATTCCAGTGACCCCTCCAGGACAGGGGTGGTTAATGGTTTATCCCTTGGGGTCGACGTGGCCGGGGTCAGGTGGTGCTCACTCCTCAAAACATGTTACGGGTGCATTATATAGAAACGAAGTAAAAATGACATCCTGTGAACAATTTTGGTTACTTCAACCACGTTAAACAACGCTGGAGCTTTTTGGCGTCAAATTACAATTGTCGGCCCTGCAGCATTAGCTCGCAGGAGACATGGCAACCCCACACTCACTGGTGATAAACAGTAGTTATGTCCCTCCTTCCTTTTGTTTTGAAAGGAGAAAAACTGAAATCCCTGTAGCCAGCGGGATATGAAATATGTTTCAGTAAAAACTTCCTTCCAAAATGACTGAAACATTAGACTCTTTTAGGGATTTTCTCACTGTTAAAACATTCACTATATTCTTACATACTGCACCTTTAAAAACACCTATTGGACCCCATTAGGAATGTCTATGAACTGATGCTATAAAAAAAGGGTCAGTGTTACTTTTGCAAAATGCTTTGTCATTCAGTTGCACAAGACGTCATTAACTTCCCCCCAATACAGCAGATAAACTGGTTGAGTTATCATTCTTAAAATAAACCAAAAAGTAGCTATTTAGAAACATAAAGGACACATTTATCCAAGTGTATGATTGAGTTAAGATGCCACAGATAAATGAAGAAGAAGAAGAAAGTATATTTTCTATAGCGCCTCTCAAGATAAAAATCACGAGGCGCTTCACAAAAACAAAAAATGTAAAAATATAAAAAAGCATTTAGAAAATGTTTAAAACTATATTTAAAATGAGCAAAAATAGACAATTGTGATTAAAATTTTTTAAAGAAAGACAGAGTGAATAGGAAAGAGGGAAATCAGTGGATCCTGAGGAAGGTGGAATAGGTGGGGAGAGCAGAATAAAGAGAGAGTGGTGAAGAAGGTTACACCAAAGCCAGCATGAACAAGTGAGTTTTCAGCTGCTTTTTAAAGGAGACCACTGAGTCCACTGATCTCAGGCTCAGGGGGAGAGAGTTCCAGAGTCTGGGGGCCACAGCAGCAAATGATCTGTCACCTTTGGTCTTTAGCCTGGTGCGCTGCACAACCAGTAGGCTTTGATCACTGGACCTCAGGGACCTGTTGGGGGTGTAGGGACTAAGAAGATCACCAATGTAAGATGGTGCTTGTCCATGTAAGGCCCTATAGACCAGAACCAGGATCTTGAAATGAACCCTGAAGTTGACTGGCAGCCAGTGAAGCTGGAGGAGAAGCGGGGTGATGTGGGTGTGTTTGGAGGACTTGGTCAGAAGCCGAACACAGGCATTCTGAACCACCTGTAGACGGTTCAGGGAGGTTCTGCTCAGACACGTGAAAAGAGAGTTACAGTAGTCTAAGCGTGAGGAGATGAAGGTGTGGATAACTGTCTCAAGTTCAGAGTGGGACAGAATGGGACTCAGCTTAGCAACGTTCCGAGATGGAAGAAGGAAGAGCGAACAAGTGAACTGACATGAGAATCCAGGGTGAGAGCTGGGTCAAAGGTCACGCCAAGATTCCTGACAGAAGGTTTGGTGACAAAATCTTCACAGTAGCAACAATTGACATTAGGGATGTTGGTGAAATTCTGCGATATGACATGTATCACGATACAGGGGAGACGATACGATATATCACAATATATTGCCATATCGAGATTTTCTTCCATCCCTAATTGAAATGATGTTCCCATTCATAATTTATGGGATTAGGCAATAGCATCATGTGATTCAGGAAGTTTTTCCATTTTTCCTTATTAGATGGCAAACGAGGCCAACCCTTGCCCGTGCGATATTGGTGATCGATCCGACTATGGGGGGCTCGGCCAGGAGGTCCAAATAGATCACATCAAGGCATACGTGGTAAAACCCTCTGCTCCATCAGATAAGGCCGTTATCGTCATCCATGACATCTTTGGTTGGGAGCTTCCCAACACTAGATACATGGCTGACATGCTGGCTGCCAATGGATACATGTATGTAGAGCTCAATTCCTTGTAAAAACACAACAATAAAGTGGATTTTACCATTTATATTAATGTTCTGCTGTTGCGTGTGCTCTGAGCAGAGCTGTCTGCCCAGACTTCTTTGTTGGGAAGGAAGCATGGAGCCCAACTAAAGACTGGGCCGAGTTCCAGGAGTGGCTGGAAGACAAAAAACCAACAAATATAAACAAGTAATCAAATTCACACGATGTTTCTTGTGTTGACGCAAGTTTGCCTTTGGCTTAAACATCTGACGTCCATCCCAGAGAGGTTGACGCAGTGCTGAAGTTCCTGAAGGAGCAGTGTGGGTCCAAACGCATTGGGACAGTGGGTTTTTGCTGGGGAGGAGTTGCCACACATTACTTGGCTCTGTTGTATCCAGAAATCAAGGCCGGAGTGTCTGTTTATGGTATTTCATCCCAGTCAACAACAATAATAAGTATTAGTTATTAGAGTGGTTTATTAGTTTTATTTCTCTGTGTGCAGGAATGGTACGAGAACGGGAGGACAAGTATGAGCTGAAGAGCCCAACACTTTTCATCTTTGCTGAAAACGATCAAGTAATCCCTCTAGATCAGGTTAGTACACGTCTGTAAACCGTGCCGAAGTTTGGTACCTAAAGAAAACGTAATAACCTTCATATTTCTATGTGTGAATTAGGTTAGTGCCCTGGAAGCAAATCTGAAGGAGAAATGCACCGTGGCCTTCCAGCTTAAAATATTTCCAGGACAGACTCACGGCTTCGTCCATCGGAAGAGGGAGGACATCGACCCTGCCGACAAGCCGCAAATCCTGGAGGCCAGAACAGACATGCTCAGTTGGCTCAACAAGCACATGTAACACGGAGCGGAAAGGAACGACTAACTGATGTGTGCTTTGAGCCGCTAATCCAGTCTCGGATCAATAATCGTGTCTGTGAAATAACTAGTGTAGTGATAATAGAGGGTAAATTGGGTTAAGTAAATTGCTTGAAAAGCTATTTATATTATTACCACTACTTGGGACCAATAGCTATGACTCTATATAAATATAGATTATCCCCTGCTTGGTCTTACGATGATTAATTAGAAGATCCTAGGATCATTTTAATTATTAAGGGATCATACACACTTCGCTTTGATTCAAGAAACAGTCAGGTTTATAAACAAAGCAAGAATTTATTTACAAACACTTTAAGACTTGACAAATTGTTTAAACTATTATTTACTGTGAGTGGATGCGAACTAAAGGATAGTCTGGAACCTATGTGTGAATAGAATGTATTCGGAATCTCCGTTGTCCGAGCTGAGTTCTGAATATAAAAGAATTTGGTTAGCGTTAAGCTACAAGTTGCTATTATCAAAACTACATGCAGACGCTATCTCGCTGTGCTCTACCTCACCCGTTTGGATCCGGGATGTCCAGGAGGCGACGACCCCACTGCACCTGGCTCGTAGAGAAACCTCGATGCGACCAAATCAGTCCTCAGATGTCTCCGGGTCACAACGATAGATGAATGAAACCAAGTGTCTTAAAAATAACTCTGAAGGAGTTTTGAGTCAGCTTTGTTCTGCAGGAAAACTATCTTGTTCTCAGCTTCGCAGGTTCAACAAAGGTTTAAGGTTTTGACAACGTGTCAAAATCCTTCTGGTTAAAGAGGTCTGCTAAAGATGGCCGGTCTAAAGCTTGCTCTCGAACTGGAGAGGAACCAGAGTGGACTGGTTTTACATATTGATGTTATCATTGAATAGCCGACCACAGGTTGACAAGTAGAGGATATTACCAAGCATCTCAGAACACACCCTGTGATGGAGAGACTCTGAATCTAGGCAAAAGGAAATTTATGTGTCATGCATTTACTTTACTTTACTTGTGAGTGCAAATCTCGTCAAGTAAACATACTAATCATGTCATTAAACACAAATCAATGAAACATTTCATTATTCATAATTAGCAATAACAAAAGTTCATTCAATGATTACTTTTAATTATAAAATCTTTTCTTCTTCATCTGGGAATAAAGGAGTTTATTTCTCTGTGATAGACCCTGGAGGAGAAAATTGTTATTATTTCTTTATTATCTCTGCAGTCCAGCTGGTGTGAGGAAGTAGCTCTGATTAAAGGGCCTACGTGTAGACTCCCAGACTCCTGTCAGGGGAAAATATACGTGGGATGTTTGATAGCCAGGGTAAGTTGACCTGGCTGTGCATTTGACCTGTGGATCTCAAAATCAGGCCATTTCGTGACGTTACACTAGAAATGTATAAAAGTGCTATTTGGTAGGTGAGGGTGGTTCGTGGTTATACGAATGAATTTCTCAGATTTTGCAAATGTTTTACTTTATAAAGACTAATAGAACTTTCTTCTTGATGGGGAGTTTTAGGCCACATTCAGATGTAGCTGGGTTTTTGTAAAATCGGATATCCTCCAATTAGGGACAAAACTCAGTAAAATCCAGTTCATTAAGCACATTCATAGGCATGGCAGTAGTTCCCCAAATCATCGACTTCTTTGCCAAAAGACATTGCAGACAGCCTTAATGTCGTCCTTCACCTGTGATCTACGTTGAGTAGTAATGCTTTTTAAAATGGAGTGTGTGCAGGTCGTACATGTGGCGTCTAAATATTTTTGTCGTGCTGAAAGTGAGAACCCCGGTTATTTACATCTACAAGCAAATTTCCATTTTGGTTGGCGTTTTTGAGAAAAATTAAAATTTTGGTGGCATTTGTGTGGAATTTTGCCAAACTGTAAAAAAATATCTTCGTTTCGTGTATATCCAGCTTGGTGTACGTGGCATTAATTATTGAATGTTTAACCAAGTAGATGCATGTTTGTTCAGATAAATGTTGATTCATACGTAATAATTACTGTGAAATAATTAAGTCCCAACACACATGATGTGGAATAAAAAGCATGTTCATCACAATTTAAATGAGATTTTGAAGTTTCAACAGACCAACCTTTTATTGGTGACTTTAGAACTAACACAGCTTGGGACATTTCTGTATCAAACGATAAATAGCAGTAAGCAGTGCGGCACTGGGCTTGAGGAGGTGCTAAAGACCTCTAGAGCAGCTCAGATTTTTACATTAAAGAGCAGATTTGGGTCTTCCTTCTTCAGGCGGGTCTTTAGTCCTCACTCTCCCCCGGGTTTCGGATGTCATCTATCTTTAGGATCATTTTGACCACCTGAGTGGCCAGCAGGATCTGCTGCTTCTTGCCGATCAGGGTCTCGATCACATGCTGCTGCTTCATGTCTGTACAGAAACCAACAAAGCCACTTCAGTTCTTTCTTTGACACCGCGTTGAAACTTAAGGATCTGATGGAATGAGGTTGACATTTAAGACTGAACCATCTCCAAGTTTCTTACCATTGGTGTTGTGATGCAAACAGTCAATTCCAAGGAAGGGGTTGCTCTCTTTGACGTGCCGGGCTCTGACCTCAGTCATGGTCTGGATGGGGTTCAGCCCGCTGTTTTCAGCCAGAGCCATTGGGATGACCTCGAGGGCATCAGCAAATGACCTCATGGCATACTGCTCCAATGATGGGCACTGACAAGAAAATAGAGCAGAGTTAATAAGCGAGCAATAAACAGATCAGTTCTTTATCAAAGAAAATGGTTTTCATTTGTCACCTTATCTGCAGCCTGGTTGACAGCCAGGGCACAGGCTATCTCTGAAGCTCCGCCCCCATACACAATACGGTTATCTTTCACCAAATTGCGGATTACACACAGAGCATCGTGGAGAGCACGCTTGGCTTCCTCAATGATCTAATGAAAAGGTTTTGACCATTAGACATGAATGTGATGAAAAAGGACAAAAACGATACAGCCTTGTGAGAGCGTACCATTTTGTTGCCGCCTCGGATGAAAATGGTTACAGCCCTGGTGTTTTTGCACTCCTGGATGACGAGCATGTGATCCTTGGTTGTGCCAAAGGAGATCTCCTTCACCAAGCCAGCGGTTCCGAGCTTCTCTGGTGTCAGCTCGCAGAACCTCGGCACAATACGGCCTCCGGTAGCTATAGCAATCAACTAACAAAACACCAAAGGGTGAGCTCGTAGCAAGGGTAGCTCATTCTGACCTTTCACATGCAAGACTTCTACCTCACCTCAATCTCAGGCCCTCCAACCCAGCGCACAGCAGGCAGCTCGCTTTGCAGCAGAAGATGGTTGGCCTCATCATCAAAGCCCCACTGGCAGATGGCCAAGTTAGCACCAGTGCTTTTGACCTAGAATTAAGGTGTTTTTATTCTTCCTTGATTTGCATGAACCACAAAAAGTCATTTTTGTAGCATCGGGATTTGTGAGAATTACTAACCTGCTGGATCATCTCCTCAAACTTCTCTTTTTCATAATTCTGGAGGGCTTTGTAGTCCTCAACGGAGGTCACATCCAACTTGTGTTTGGTCTTGGGTTTAGGAGGCTCAAACGGGCAGGTTAGAATAGCGATTTTAACATCTTTGAGAAGCTAATTGAAAAGAGAATTTGTTAGCTCAGGCACGTTAAAGCATCACAAAAATGCAGCAATATTTACAACAAACATTTATATTTTAAATCATACCTTGGGCATCTGAGGGTGGCTGAACTCCTTATCCACTATGACTCCCTTAATGAGCTGTGTGTCCTCCAGCTTTCCTCCCACCTTGCCCTCCACCTTGATGAGCTCAAAGTCTACATCCTTCCTTTCCATGTCGGCCACAGTGAGGATGGCATTCACTGCAATTTCCGCCATCTGTCTGTGGCACCGGTTGATGCTAGATAACAACAATAGGATTAAAAGGTGATTTGTCAAATCTCAATAACTCACTTAAAAAGCAGCCAGGTCACAGGGGCACAGGAAAATGGCATCAACAACTACTAAAATAATAATTTAATTTACACTTTTGACCCCAGCGTTGTCATGGCAGTCTGAATGAGTGGTTCGGTGTTGTTGGGATCGAAGGGGAAAGTTTCTGCTATTTTGTCCAGCTGCTCTATGGCTATGCGTGCAGCTTGGTCGTAACCATCGGAGATCCTGATGGGGTGGATTCCTCGGTCCAGCAGCTGCTCGGCCTGCTCAAGCAGCGATCCAGCCAGCACTGAGGATGCAGGAAAATAGGTAAACAGAGTCAGAAATGCATTAGAAGAGCAGTAGGTAGTGGAGGTAGACCGTTATGGGGTTTTCTTTCCCCAATACCAACAAGTATGAGTCATTGCCGATACGAGTTGTCACTTTTTGGCCGATATCTAGACATTTTCTGATTCATTTGCATGCTAAAATGCCCCAATAGTAGCAGCACACAAATCACTTTTAGGAACTCATAATTTACCTGCCAAAACCTAATTTTATGCACTTTACCGAATTAAAACTATTTAACTAAAATAAAAATATCAATACTAACCAAGAATTCTATATAAAATTAATTAACACAGAACATATATCACATGTTCATCTACAAAAAGCATTCACACAATGTTCCTTCTGCACACGTTTACACACCAACAACTCCAGTGGTTCCATCACCAATCTCATCATCTTGGGATTTGGACAGTTCCACCATCAGCTTGGCAATCTGGTGGTCCACATCCATCATGCTGAGAATGGTGGCGCCATCATTAGTGACAGTTACTTCTCCATCCTTGTCAACCATCATCTTGTCAAGACCTAAACGGTGACATGACATGGTAAACCTGCTGTGTTTGTAACTAGATTAAATTAATAATCTAATGGTCACACAGACTCTCGACATCTCAGCAGTTATTCAAGTGAAATGACATCACTGCACTGGATCGTACCGTTTGGACCCAAAGATGTCTTAAGCGTTGATGCCACTGCCTTGGCTGCCATTATGTGAGACTGTAAAACAAAACAAGTGCATATCAAAACACATTTTACCTCTAAAAGTCACCCTCAAAAGGCATGTAAACAGCGTGTCGGCTGTATGGGTGATGTACATGACCATGCAGGGTACAGCCCTATGTAGCACCTCCTACTAGATGAACGCACAGGGAGCACATGGGCCTCTTCTTAGCATAGCTAACGAATTCATTTCATTTCCTAATCTAATTCAGCTTATTTTGCACAAACATCAGAATGTGTTGGACAAATTCACTCATGCAACACAAAGCCGTATGTATAAATTCGTGTTGTAACCAAATTAAATATCTAATAGCAGGTTTGCTTGTTAGGCCATCACGCTACATGTATGCTAGCTAGCTCATTGTACCTTCAGTGCATCAATGCCCGATAAGCGTGTCTTCTTGTCTTGGTCTTTAATGATGATGAAGGGCCTTCCATATTCATCAAAGGCTAATGTGCCCAAAGTGGACATGCTGATTTGGAGTTTAGAACACACAATCGGCGTTTATCTGACAGAATAACGCGTTTAATGATGTGATCCTGGAGTGTGGCTGAACTGCAAGCCGCACGGATCTGCCGGGGACTTCTGGAAGGCTCCACGGGTGGGGAGGGCGGAACCAAATTCAGTTCAGCGTGTTTTCTTCCATTCCTGTCACCTTTTTTATAAACGACAAAAGGCTTGAACAACTATATCATAAATTAGTCACAATCATACAAATTAATATCATTGCAACTGACAACAAATTTTAAACAAGGGGAACGTCTTTGTCGTAACTTGGTTTGTTCCGATCACGCGCAATCTCAGTTTGAGCTCAGATCTCGCGTGAATTCAGTAACAAGACTAATTACCGGTATGTTGGCAAGGAGTTGACGAGGTGAATTTTCATACAATTTAAAAAGGTAGAAATACTTTATTAACTTTAAACTGCTTGTATTTCCTGTGTATTTATTACGGACTAATGCCAGAAAACACGATTCTCTAAAGAAAGTGAGTCGAGTTTCTCGGAATTCCGAATTAGTTTACGGACCAAATATGAAATGTTATGTTCATAAAGTGTTCTTGAGTGAAAAACGTCCACGTGCGCTGTTTTGGTAACTAGTCAAAGTTTGACGCAACATCCTGGTACTGACGGTAATGGTGGCGTAGCGGTGTGTTAAACGTGTTTCTGTGGCAGCCTGCCTTTTATTTGTCCAAGTATGTTGGTAAGCTGAGATGTTTGTTAAAATGCAGCTGATAATTGATTAGTTAGTCTCACTATTTTACCTGTGGCGTTTTAGAATTGCCTAAATATTTATCTGTTTATCTGTTTCCCCCCAGCATGCCTTGTGAGGTGAAGCATCGATTTGTGGTGCTGTTTGGGTCCCAGAAGGGCCAAGCTCAGGCTATAGCTGAGGGGATAGCCGAGGAGGCTGAGGAGCACGGTCTGACTGCTGATCTCAGCTGCTTGGACCAAAATGAGAAGGTAGATGTTAATAAATTTACGTGAAACAGACTCAGTAGCCGCAGGAATTTGCCAGGGGCCTCGTGTATTAGGACGAGTCTAGCAGGTCAGACTACTCATGTATTAACACTAAATCATCGTAGCATGCACCCTTTTCCCACACCTATTTCACGGCTGGCTTATGTGCTTTTCTACCTTTACCTGCGTGTTTGGTGACACTTAATAGTGGGCTTGCAGGGAAACAGTGAAAATAAATATTGTTAACACCAGATGCACAAAAAATAAATAATAACTTCACGTGTTGCAATTACATTGTTGGATAATAAAGCATGCATATTATGTGTCCAGTGTTCACTTATGCTCAATATCACCTTTGATGGATCATATGAAGGAATTGTGCGTAAATCCGTACATACATCTGGATTAACTTTTGCATACAGTTTATTCAAGCCTAAGTCATCTTCTTGTAAGAAATCCACAGAGATCTTTCAACATGAGGTCCCTGAGGTAGCGGGTTTTAACTGAATGCATTTTCACTTGGATTACATAAACCCAAGTAACTAATCATGTAACTGATTCCAGTACAATTTGGAGACGGAGCATGCCCCAGTGATCTTTGTTACGTCCACCACTGGAGACGGAGAACCACCAGACAATGCCCTCAAATTTGTAAGGCGGATCAAGAAGAACACTCTTTCCTCTGACCACTATAAACACCTTTGCTTTGCACTTTTAGGTAAATCTCAAAAGCAGGTCAAAGGTCATTTTTTTGTGGTGTACAAATAGGGGCTAACATTTGCAAAAGAGGTTTTAGTAAATTATTACAACACTCTTCTGCACGCTGGTGAACATTCTGAACGTTTGCTGGTGAATAATCTGTTTTTCCTCTCTGCCTCAGCTTTAGGAGACACCAATTATGCAAATTTCTGCAACTGCGGGAAGACAATTGAGCGTCGGCTGCAGGACCTTGGAGCCAAGCAGTTTTATCCGACAGGATATGCGGATGATGGTGTAGGGTAGGTCCTACAGGGAGATGAAATGTAGCAATCTAACGCTGGCTCTGGTTTCCACGTCTCTCATAGAGTCTTCTCGCTGACTTTGTTTCATCCAGGTTGGAGGTGGTTATTGACCCTTGGATCAGAGGACTGTGGGATGCCATCAAAGAGGCTTTATCAAAAATGGCTTCTGGTAGGACTGCTCTCTTGAAAGAGAACGATGATTCCGCAAAAGAGATTCCAGACATCCAGCTCAACATTTTAAGCATTGCTGATGAGAAGCGCTGTGAGCCAGTCGGTTCCTCTCTGAGCATGGACAAACATGCATCTTCTCCCGCCGTTACTGATCTCAAGCCAGCTGCTTCTGCAGGTAGCTCTGGGCTTCCATCTTTGTCCTCCAGTATCTCCACACCAACCACCTGTAATGACACGGTTCCTAGCGTAAAATTGGCTCCATCGCTGACATGCTCCCTACCGCCGCTGTCTACGTCCTCGCTTAATGTTCCTGCTCTGCCTCCCCCCTACTTGGATGTTACATTTCAGAAGGTGGACACTATGGAACAGGTGATGAACGTTGGAGTTTTTAAAAAGCCACATTTCTGCCTTACTTTACTCCTCTGCTCATAAAGGTTTCCTTTCAGATGGCTGGACCGTTGAACAAGGAGACTCTTCATGAGGTGCCTATATCCAAAGCAGTTCAGCTGAGCAGAGACGATTCAGTCAAGACGGCTCTGCTGCTGGAGCTGGACATCTCTGTGAGCGTCACAAAAATAAACAAACAAAAAGCCAACGTTTAAATCAAATGTTGATGTTTTTGTTTATTTTTATCTTCCTCCAGGCTTATCCTACAATGATTTATCAGCCTGGAGATTCGTTTGACGTGTTCTGCCCCAACACAGAGGAAGAGGTGGACAAAATGCTCTGCAGGCTGAACCTTCAGGACCAAAAAACCCATCGTGTTCATGTTACTCTGCAACAGGAGACGAAGAAAAAAGGCAAGACTTATCTGTGGCGAATGGAAAAAAATGTTTTATTTTGAAAAACATCACACAGTCTTAAGAAAATAAAAGCCAGCCTACACAAATTTCTTTCTTCTCCTTCTTTAAAGGTGCCCAGCTGCCACCCCACGTCCCCCAGAATGTTTCTCTGCTGTTCCTGTTCACGTGGTGCCTAGAGATCAGAAGTGTTCCTAAAAAGGTACAGCATGTCCAAATGTAGACCTGATCTGCGACAACACAATCCTTTATTAGCATAAAACATGCCCCGTTCCCGCTAGCTGAAGCACACAGCTTTTATTTGCTTTGTCAGAGTTTGAGGAAGCTGTGTTATTATTCGTGTGGAGGAGTAATTAAAGGTAGCTGTTTCAACATTGATTTTCTTACTGAACAAGCCCGCCAGAGCTTCAACATTCTGTATTAACATCCTGGAAGGTTTGCCGGAGGTTGAAGGTTTGGTTTGATAAGTGGAGGAAGTCTGGGGCTTAGGCTGAGATAGTCATTAAACTTTCCTGCTTCCCTCTGGCAGTGTTAGTCATGTTTGATGTGCGAAAATGTCAGAATGGTGGCAGTCCAGCCGTATGTTTTTAATGTCTGAGCTTGCCTTTTAAACTGACGTATAGTTTTAACACAACAAATTCATTGTTTTTATTATTTACTATTTGGTAAAATCATTGAAAATGTTGTGTTTAGTGCAGCATCAGCAGTTTGTTATGAATTACACATTCAACCATGAACAGAGAGAGATCGATTGTTTTCGTCTTCCTGCAGCTTACGTGTTATTTACTTTTATTTTTTATTTCACCAGTCACGGTTAAGCCAAGTTCACAATGTGAGTCTTTCAACTGTAGCAATTCAGCCAAACTGCATAAAAGACACGCCAGCGTCACGAGCATAGGTGGCCAAAAAGCATTCGCCACTAAAAGCCGACAGATATCGAAGACTCCAAACTGAACTCCAGAAAAAGAGTGGTCCACATGTTCTTGCATGTAGTCTCCATTGTTGCTAATGTTCAAGTTCAAGTTCATTTTATTTGTAAAGCCCCTTCCTACCCCCAATCAAGAGGGCCCAAGATGCTGAACGTAGTGCAAAGAAGCAGCACAATAAAACAGCTCTATAATAAAATTCAGAGATAAAAACATTTAAAAGCAATAAAAGAGCTACAAACAATATAAGAGTAGTGATCAAAAACATTGAAATGGGAATAGAAACAACTAAGAAACAGATCTAAAATACAGCTTAAGCCTTGCTTTAAAAGTAGGCAGCGATGTGGACTGTTTGATTTCTTATGTTTATGTATTTAGCAGACGCTTTTGTCCAAAGCGACTTACAAGTGGTAATCGGCATGTTGCCCTTGAGGCTAACAACAACAATAACAACAACTTGACATCAATCATGGAGAGGAGGGAACAAAGGAGTGGACGGTAGAGATGGGGACGGGTGCAGGGAGGGTGCTAGTTTAGAAGATGCTCTTTGAAGAGCAGGATCTTCAGGAGTTTCTTGAAAACTGAAAAGGAAGCTCCTGTTCTGGTAGTGCTTGGAAGGTCATTCCACATTTGTGGAACGATGCATGAGAAGAGTCTGGATTGTCCTGAGCGTGGTGTAGGCACTGCTAGGCGACGATCCTGTGATGACTGGAGCGGCCGGGCCGAGACGTAAGGCTCTGCAAGAGGATTCAGGTAGATGGGAGCCGTACCATCTCGGACTTTGTATGCTAGTGTTAGCAATTTGAATTTGATGCGTGCAGCTAGCGGTAGCCAGTGGAGCTCAGTGAAAAGAGGGGTGACGTGTGCTCTTTTTGGCTGATTGAAGACCAAACGCGCTGCTGCGTTCTGGACCATTTGAAGAGGTCTCACAGTACAGCCTGGAAGACCAGTTCTTGTGGGAGTTTGTTCCTAAGCTGAGGACCCAGAACTGCAAAGGCACGATCACCCCTAGACTTAGGCTTTGATCGCGGTGCCACCAAAAGTTCACTCTGACCTGAACTTAGCGATCTTGCAGGGCCGTAACGGGTCAGCAGGGGGGCTAAATATGGTGGCGCTGATCCAGACAGGGATTGAAAAACAAGGACCAGGATTTTGAACAAGATTAAACTCTTCACCGGTAGCCAGTCCAAAGCTGTCAGGACGGGAGTGACATGCTCCCACTTACGTGCTCCACACAGAAATCTGGCAACAGCGTTTTGGACCAGCTGGAGCCGAGTCATTAGGGACTGGCTCAAGCCAGCGTAGAGGGAGTTGCAGTACTCTAGCCTAGAGATGGTAAAAGCATTGGCTACAGTTTTCAACTCCTGTTTTGTTAAGATCGACTTAATATTAGATAAGCGCTTAACTGATAGAAACATGAACGAACAACAGAGTCGTTCTGATGCTACACTCACGTCTTGCATCACTCCCTGGGTGTATTTTCATTGGTCGATTACAGAATGGTTTCATAGTTTTTCTGACACTGCTTGTAGATTATTGGAGGCTAGATTTAGTTGTGGGGGTGCTCAATAAGTTGTCAGTGGACCGATC